>NC_085137.1:48233785-48508785 GCF_035046485.1 Aedes albopictus | reverse complement strand
AAACAATTCCCAGATCCTACTTCCAGTTTACAGTTCTCGAGAGCTACTGCAGTTTGTCTTCTCTCACCCTGTAACTAGAGCTGCTCTGAGCAAACGAAACCCATCAGAGTATATTCCTACCCACAGAGTGAATCGAATTCAAATCCTACCAATATTCCACAGCACTCAGTTCTTATCAACGTGAATCGATTTCCTTATTCCGATTTTTGTCGTTGTCGTCAACCAGCTACTTGTTGCTAAACATTTTACTACATCCATTCAAAACCCATATACAATATATCATTGGAAAAAAAAAGAAAACAGAACGAAAAATGAGACGACTGAGATTAGAGGCAGTGCGTGTAATATAATCCTGACTGTTAGTAGACGAATCGTGAGGTTCATTCACACCGTGTAAATAGATAGCTTTAAAATGTCTCAACAGAATACACCTTACCACATGTTGTTGTATCCGCTGCTCTCTCCACAGGGGGTAGCAGCAATAAAACTAAAGGGACATCCCTTACGTGGGATAATATTTGAGATATAAAAGGAAAAAAAAACAGAAACAAGGGGCAAAAGTCTGAAGACGGATTTCCCCGTTTTCGGGCTTTTGATTTAGAGAAAGCTAAGCTAAAAAAATAAGCCAATTCTGGTATAGTCCTACACTTAAATCTAGTTGCTTGTAAAATATAGTTGCTAAGACTAAAATCTCTTGCACGAAGTACTGTGAGAATGCGAATGTGTAATTTATTAATGGTGTAAAAAACCTAACTTTTTCCCGATTTGATTCCGGACGCTCAGAACGGTTATCAGTGGTAGAAGATTTAAGAAGACGAAAAAAAAAAATGAAAAACGCTTATAGCTCTCTTCTTGGCTGGCGAGGTCCGGAGCGGGGTGCTGCTGAATCTTCGGGTATCTACTTCTACTAATAATATATATGAATATAGGGCGTAAGGACAAGTTTGTTGGTTCTTTCAATCCAATCAATCAATCGTCATCGTGCGCAGTACTAGCAGCGATTCCTGGTCAGGATAAAAACTGTTGTGGCAAAATTGTAAACGAAACAGAAGTAAAAAAAACCTAGAATAACACTGTTGTATAAAAAAAAACTGAAAGTAAATTATATACAAATTATTAAATGTACAAGCAGCATCCGGCGACGGCCTGGCAGAACAACAACGAGAGAAAAGACAATTGTTTTAAATTGTTCTTATGTGATTTATAGCAGAAGCAAACCGGGGCGGAAATAACGAAACATGTTTGCTTCCTTTTCAACTACACTAAGCTTTGGTTCAGTTGAAGAAAAAAAGAAAAAAAAACAGTGCAGATGTCGTTCTTTTGATTGTAACAGCGCAGCAATTCCATAGAAGAAAAGAAAAATTTTGTAACATTTGATAGGTTTTATTCCTTCGCGAAGAATACTAAATATGTGTTTTCCTGAGAAAAGTTTTGAAAATTTGTATCCTTGAAACCACTGGACCGATCTTGTAAAATGTTTAGATTAAATGCAACACTTTTAAATTGTGAAAAATATAAATTCTATTATAAAATGTGATTTTCTGTTGAACAATTTTTACTTCCGTTTTCTCCCAAATTTCATGTATACAGATTCTATTGTTTCTGATTGGAATTTTCCCAAAAAATAAACTGGAAAAATAAGTCTTTACAGGTTTTGTACCGACTTTTCGAACTCTCTAAGCAGAATACTCTCCAGATGAGTGTTAGAGTAAAGTGGGGCAAAAGTTCGAGTGGGGCAAGAGTTTTTTTTTGAAGTTTTTGAGCTCAATTCAAATTATTTCTTTCGGGTGTCAAGGTTGTTCGAACCCTTTCTGAAAAAGAGTCTTTCACTCCAAAATTTATGAAAATTGATCAATATTTCGAAAAGTTATGACAAAATGTTGGTTTTTGATCAAAAAATTGTAACATGTGATGGTGCTTCCAACGCATGGAATGAAATTCTAATGAAATATAATTCGATATTTTATTTTGGGGCGTAACTAGGTTTATTTTGAAGATGCTTTAGCATGTATAACTTTTTGCAAAAAAGATTTGGAAAACATATTTTACACATAGTGGGGCAAAAGTTCGAATTGTGGGGCAAAAGTTCGAGTCATGTGGCAACTTTAGGTAAAAACCTAAAATTCTGCAAAATGTACATATTATCTCTAAGAGTGATGGAATTAGTGAGAAAATTCGTTTAAAGTTAAAAAAAAAGTTGTTTTATCTGAATTTGGCGGAAAACTACTAATTTTTGGTGTAGTAAATTTAACCCTGATTTGGGTAAAATCCAGATCGTATTTTAAAGTGTATTCCAGTTCTAACATCAAATATTATGTGGTTTCAGGTATTCCTTTTACCAAAGTGTCAAAATAGTGTCCTATGGTTAGCGAAATTCCACAAACACTAGATTCGAACTTTTGCCCCAGTGGTGGGGCAAGAGTTCGAATAAAACACACACATACAAAAAGTGTTGTAACTCAAAATTGAAAAGACATTTGGCGTAACTTTGTTCAGCAAAATTTTAGCTCATGGGTAGTAGAATCACCACACGGTATTAATTTATTTTTATCTGCTTCGATTTTTTGAAATAAGTTGAATTTTCAACTAGGGTCGAACTTTTGCCCCACCTTACTCTATCAGTTACCAACTCTAAATAGAGTAAGGTGGGGCAAAAGTTCGACCCTAGTTGAAAACTCAACTTTTTTCAAGAAATTGAAGCAGATATAAATAAATGAATACCGTGTGGTAATTCTATCATCCATGAGCTAAAATTTTGCTGAACAAAGCTACGCCAAATGTCTTTTCAATTTTGAGTTACAACACTTTTAGTATGTGGGTGTCTAATTCGAACTCTTGCCCCACCACTGGGGCAAAAGTTCGGATCTAGTATTTGTGGTGTTTCGCTAACCGTAGCACACTATCTCGACACTTTGGTAATTGGAACACCTAAAACCAATTAATATTTGATGTTGGAACTGGAATACACTTTAAAGTTCGATCTGGATTTTACCCAAATCAGGGTTAAATTTACTTCACCAAAATTTAGTAGTTTTTCGCCAAATTCAAATAAAACAACTTTTTTTTTCAACTTTGATCGAATTTTCTCACTAATTCCATTGTTTTTAGAGATAATATGGACATTTTGCAGAATTTTAGGGTTTTACCTAAAGTTGTCATATGAGTGGAACTCTTGCCCCACAATTCGAACTTTTGCCCCACTATGTGTAAAATATGATTTCCAAATCTTTTTTGCAAAAAGTTATACATGCTAAAGAATCTTCAAAATATACCTAGTTACGCCCCAAAATAAAATATCGAATTCGATTTCATTACAATTCCATTCCATGCGTTGGAAGGACCATCGCATATTACAATTTTTTGATCAAAAACCAACATTTTGTCATAACTTTTCGAAATATTGATCAATTTTCATAACTTTTGGAGTGAAAGACTCTTTTTCAAAAAGGATTCGAACAACCTTGACACCTGGAAGATATAATTTGAATTAAGCTCAAAAACTTCAAAAGAAACTCTTGCCCCACTCGAACTTTTGCCCCACTTTACTCTAATGCTTATCCTTTGACAGATACGCGTACTTCGACTAGCCCTTGTAGTCTCCCTCAGGGTCAGTTATTCAATCATTGTCAAACATTCATACTGCGAAACACGGGAGACTAAAGTGGGCTGGACGCATCTCAAGAATATTGGACAACACGATGAAAATGATCTTCGGAAGTATTTCCTCCGGTTATGTAGTGTTGTAAGTCAGAATCGTCCAATTCTGATTGCAAACGGCCCCGCTCTAGTGTCAAAATCCTTGGACTGAGTGGATCGTTTCCCATCAGAATTGGACAATTCTTAACTTATTACAAATGGCCCGCTCTAGTGCCAAAATTCTCGGACCAAGTGAATTCGAGGCCATTTCCGATCAAAATCCGTAAATTCTGATTGGAAACGACCGCGCTCTAGTGTCAAAATTCTCGGATCGCGGTGAATTCGCTTCATCGATGGATGAGTCCATTGTCATTTTTGCTCGTAAAATAGACGAGTGCACCGATGAACTGAATTCATCACGGCCCGAGAATTTTGACACTAGAGCGGGGCCATTCCCAATCAGAATTGTTCAATTCTGATTGGAAATCGTTGGCTTCTGATTGGAAGCGGCCCCGCTCTAGTGTCAAAATTCTCGGACCGCGATGAATTCAGTTCATCGGTGCACTCGTCTATACAAGATATGGACTTATCTACCGATGAACTGAATTCAACGCGGTCCGAGAATTTTGACACTAGAGCGGGGCCGTTTCCAATCAGAATTGAATTAGTTCCAATCAGAATTGAACGATTCTGATTGGGAATGGCCCTGCTCTAGTGTCAAAATTCTCGAACCGCGATGAATTCTGTTCGTCGATGAATAAGTCCATAAAGGCTCTTCTAGCACTGACGAAGTTCTAGAGCTTACTGAGGCTCTATTAAGAGAAAGAAAAAGTGGTTTTGACATTTAGTTCATCCAAGGGCGCTCTCCTTTTCACTTCAATGTAATGGACCGAGTTGTGTTTTCCCATACCTCTCTAAAGTGATATAAATGAGACTAGCTCAATTCGTATAACAAAATAAATAAACTCAAATCACCGTTTTATTTATGACTTACTTCGATATCTCACTCTGTTATATGAGACCAGAGAAGTGACAATAGTTTTGCCAAGCCGAAATATTCCAAAAGAATCCGAAAAAAGTTGCTAAAACCCGCGGGTTATACCGAGTTTTTTCGTTTTTTTGGATATTTTGGCTTGCGAAAACTACCCAGGTAACCACTAAGCACTGTTCTGAGCGTTATAACGACCATTAAACAGCTTTTCAGTGCTAAATAGCTCTATATAAGCATTCCTAATGCTTATAGGCACCATAACCAGTAAGAACTAAATTAAGCCCTGTAAGCCTATATAAAGCCTACAAGCTGTAAAGAAGTTTGTCAGTGCTGTCACAGGGCTTGGAGCACATGACATTTATATCAATCAAAATAGATTTCGGCCAAAACAGAGTCGGTCATGATCAATACATTTTACATCCATGTCGGTCGGAATTGACGGAACGGGATTATTTATGTTGTTGGCATGTTTATCGGAATGGTGTTGTTAAATGGAATCTGCCACGCAAAAAAATGTTGCGGTTGAAAATACTATCTTAGGGGTTTAAATTAACCGCAATTTACCTACGTTTTTCAGCAGACAATATGATGCGATTATCCTTACCAAATTTGCAGTCATTTTTACCATATTCAAAATTTTGTGCTTTGCGGTATTTTTTACCATGTTAGCAGTGTACACATTTTACTACAGACATAGTTAAGTTAACGAATATTGCGCTTACTAATTATACCGCAATCATGGTAAATTTAACCAAGTTCAATAATCATTATACTACGGTGTTCTATGGTTATCTTGATTATTCCATTTTTTTCAATCAAGACAAACTTCAGCTCGTTTCCCTTTTCCCGACCATTTATATAAATATTGCTTCTCCTGCATCAATTCCTGCGTTCGTCACCACCAAGCTTACCACTGAATCATCCTCATCCCATATCATTTTCAACCCTCGAAATGCCCAAACTATTTTGTTTTTCATGGTTTGAATACTAGTTTGATCACACCATTCCCATGGTGCATTGGTGGAGCAGATGAGAAAGGCAACGGACTTGGACTTGATCAGGAACTCGGAGGACAACAGCTAGAACCTGGATGAAGTAGCAAAAAAGCAACTTCAATGGAAGCGAAGGAAGTTAGAAAAGAACAGGAGATAAACAAAATATTTTTTTTCTTTTTTCTTTGTCTCACTTTTGACAACTTTCGCTCCAGAGACTTGGTATGATATTTTAAAGTTGGCCGTATATCAGCCGAATAATTCGCCAAAAGTGGCTTTTGAGCAGCTCTATAAGAGGATATAGAACCAATTAGCTCTGTTAGATAGGTTCTACATTCGACTATAGAGCCGACTTAATGCCATTTTTACGGCTTAATGGTTACTTGGGTAGTGTCGCTCCCCCAGTATGAGACCGAGATGCCTCACCCCCTCACTTCAATTCTCTAACAAAAATAAGTACATTAGGTGGCTTATTCTACTAGTGATGTAATGTGAGACAATTCTACTTAACTACTGCGAAGTTAAGCATATCGAATGAGATAAGTGGCATATTCTACTAGTGAAGTGAGACAGTACGACCACAGACAAACAGACGTATTACTTGGAACAAATTGCGATAAAAATCATCGTCACAAAAGTATAATCGAACAATGCTAATTACGCTGTGTGTCGCAAACCCACTGAGTAATAGAAATACACTAGAACTCCAATGGCGCTGTAGTCACTTTTAGTATTTATTTAAAATATTAACTTTATTTTTAATAATTGTTTGTTTTGAAGTGTCCAGCTTGTAGAGCAGCGTTTCTCAAACTATGGGTCGCGACCCACTGGTGGGTCGCGGGCTGATTTTTAGTGGGTCGCGAAGGTTTGTTATAAATATCTACCTTAACTTTCTTAGCTTATGTCAGAGAAACTAACAAAAACTCTTAGTTTTCCCCTTAATTTTCCCAAATTCTGTATTATGAGTTATAGTCCGAAGCATACTGAACACTGTAGCTATTCTTCATTCTAGAATCGATTCTAGAACGATGAAATGTATTATCAGGATGTTTAGGATTCCAGTAAACTTAAAAACCTCTTCAAATTGTCTGTCCTGAAAAATGAGTTTAAGTTGGATTAGTGCTTGAATCGAGATATCAAAATCCTAGCAGAAAATTACTGGATTTCGATTACAAACCATCGAACGGTTATGTCTACCGAAGCATATGTATATTTTTAAGAACTTCGGTAAAGCTTAACTTTGAATAAAATATTACTGAACATAAACTTTTTTTCCAAAATCAGAACCTAAGTGACTCCTATGAAATAAGTAAAATAAATGTGTATGAAGGATTAAAACTGAAGATTTAAATGTTTAGAAGGACTTATCTGATTATCCACCAGTACTATAATTCTTAAAATTCTCACCATAAATATGGCGTTGCATTTGCTGCACAATCTGATCAATGTACTCAAAAGTTATGCACGAGAAAACACGACAAAAACACGTGATTTTAAGTGACAACGCATTGTGCCTCCATTTGAAAGAAACTTCAAAGACGTTTGGGAAATTTAATCTTTTTTTGATTCCTAAATTTTGTTACAAAATTCTTAGAAATCTGTGGAGTTCCGTATATTACATGAACCCGGAATGGTTCAACTTTTATGAGAAACGTACTAACTTATCCCAATTTCTTAGGACACAAGGTTTACGGAAGCAAATTTATTTGGCATTTTAACTTTATTTTGACTATTTTCAGAAAACGAAAACAACAATGTAAATTAAAAAAGGCTTGGCATGTCTTGAACACTTTCGGCACAAAATCAACGAAAGCGATAAAATGTATTTAAAAAACTGTCCCAACCCAATTTTGACTTTTTCTTGTGGAAAAACTTACTGGTGGGTCGCCAAATTCTACTAAAATCCAAAGTGGGTCGCAAGCTAGAAAAGTTTGAGAACCCCTGTTGTAGAGGATCTTTTGTTTTGATAAACAAAATTTATTTGACACTTCTAGTACCGCTACTGACGCTGTAAAGGCGTGGTAAACTAGATGTTAGTCACACGAACAGTCGCGACATAGGACTTCTGTGGCTAGTTTTTCTAATCACTGAGTAGATGACGGTAGTGAGCAAACATCAAACATGAGCAAAAACGGTGCAAGCGCCATGGGCGAGAGATCTGCGAACTACAGAATATGTGAATAGTCCGTTAAAAAGGGAAACGATGGGAAGTGGGTAGAGTGAGACGTCTGTTTGTCTGTGGTACGACTCTCACTTAGCTATAGAGTCAACTCGAATGAGATGTGCCGCTGTACGTGCAAATCAAATGTGAAGCTTCTCATTAAAATCAAGATTTTTCGTTTTCATGTCATGCTATCTCTCATCATGTCACTTTTAGAATAAGCTTGGTTAAGTCCCAAGTAATAGAACTAGCTGAATAACAGTTTCTTAAGCTAAAGTTTGCTTAAGAGTAGTTTGTTCCACTTTTGCACAGCTAAAATGTTTGTTGGGGTGAGCTCTCTTGACTGTTAGCTCTCTAGAGTTAGCAGCGGATCAACTTTTCAACGCAAACCGTCATTTGGTTCTTCAGATTTGCGCTCTTGAGAATTCGGGATGTGGCTTCGTGATATCTTCGCCTTACTTTTTAGAAAACGTGGTATAAGTTCAAGGCAAAGAAAAATGCTTCAATCTATGGAATTGCTTCGCTGGAAACCTACATTGAGTGAGCACGAGTGCGCGAATAAGAAGGTTGAATGAGAGTTCTGCGAGCCTAACAACTACAACAATATCAACAACAGCCATCAATAACACAATAAAAAGGTGAGAGAGAATGTGCGAATGAGCGCTAGAAAGAGAGAGAAAGCCGTTGGTTAAAGAACTCCTGTGTAATTTGAAAATAGAAATTGTATGTGTAAAAAGTTCAAACTAGTTGCAAGTTTAAAGAGAAATTTTTCGTGGTTGGAAACAAATAAGTAAAGCAAAAATCCTAAGGAATCAGAATTACCTAACAACACATTGAATCATTTGACCCGCGCGTTCCGGAGCTCTTTAATAGGGAAATATCACGAGTCGTACGGAGCATATTAAAGTCTTTAGAGGAATCAAAGCGAACAATTTCCGATTGCGCTTGAATATTGTCATTATTTGAGGCCAGATCCCAAAAAAGATATGGTACCGTAATCTAACAATACAGTTGTCATTTATTAAAAACAAAAAGAAATGTGTGTGCTCTGTGAATATTAAATAGAAGTGAAAACAGCAGAAGACACATTTAAACAAATTTCCAAACTCAGTCAAAACTACAGTGAGATAGAGATACCTACCAGATTTGAATCTTTATAATTTCAGACGACAGAAATAAAACTTGAAGCAAACTCAAAACCTAAAAACACAAACGAAGTGAATTGTACCACAAAATCTTGGAACAGCTCAGTAACAACATGCTACCAAGAAAAGGAAGAAATTATACACACGCAACCAACCCATAAACAATGCTGTAAAACAACTCAAATCACACACTGTATTGGGACGGGGGTGGAGAGCGAATGTTAACCGGAGAGAATAAAGCAAACAACCTTCAAAAAGTATTATTCTTATCGAACACACTAAAAAGTGGAGAAAAAAAAAATAAAGAAAACAGTAAAACAAACTACTGAACAATAGGTTTTTAATTAAATTAAATTATTATTTTTTGTACACACAAACTAATGGCATAAGAAATTTAAAATATACTTCAAAATAACTATTGAAAAATCAAATCCTATATATTTGGCGGTTTGCCTCATTGGCGTTTTATTTTCTGTGTCCGAAAAAAAAACCATGCGAGCTGGTAACACTGCTGAGAACGTAACGCCTCTAACGAATCAGCCTACCGATAGGCAACGGTAATGCCGTTTTCACGTTTCTTGTAGCATGGACTTAAATCCTCGATTCAGTACACTCTAAATTAAATTATGTGGGTAACGCACACGCAGGAACACGCTAAGAAAATGTTACATGAAAATCTATTCGCTTCTTTTTAAGTTTGGAAAGTATGGGGTATTTCGTAGAAAATTGCAAATAACTTGTTAACTATGAGTAACTGCTTGCATACTAAAATTTTGTGTTAGTGAACTTTCAGCGTTTGTTCCGAAAACGTTTCGAAACTGAAGGATTGTTTGAAGCGCCATTTTTAAAACAACTTAAGACGGAAGTTTTGTTTTTGGGATCGTGAATTCGCGGTCTGCCCATTAGTTCCGTCCATTACGCCCCGAAAGAAGGAATTCCAGAAAAAAAAATCAATGGAAATCGAGAAAGGATTTCTAGGAGGAATGATGATTCCAAACAAATTTCCAGGAAAAAATATCCAGAAGGAATCTTCGAAGGAACTCCAGGAGAAACCCACGAAAGAATTCCATGAGGAACCCCTAAAATAATTCTAGGAAGAATCCCCGGTGGAATTCCAAGAGGAAATCCCTAAAAGAGTTCCAGCACGGATCCCTAATGAATTCCAGCAGTGATTGACAAAGAAATTCCAGTGAGAATTTCAAAGGTAATTCGAGAAAGAATCTCCAAAGGAATTCTAGAAGGAATGAACTAAAGATATCCACAGGTTTCACGGAAGGAATTCCATGAGTAATTCCCAAAATTGTTGCAGAAGGAATTCCCAAAGAGAATTTTAGGAGCAATCACTGCAGGAATTCCAGAAGGAAATCCCAAAGTAATTCTGGGAGGAGTTCCTGAAGCAATTTCCGGAGGAATTTCTGTAGGGAGAATTTCAAGGGAGAATCATAGAATTAATTACAGAAGAAATCCACGAAGGAATTCTAGGAAAAATCCACTAAGTAATTGCAGGAGAAATCCCTGCAGGAATCCCAGGGAGAAACCCTGGGAGGAATCTCCAAAGGATTTCCAAGCGGAATACTCGAAGAATTTCCAAGAGGAAACCCCGAAGGAATTTCAAGAGGGATCCCTATAGGATGCTCAGGAGAAATTCTCCGGAGGAATTCCAGGAGGAATACGCGAAGGAATTGGGTTTTTCAATTAAGATAAACATATTTTTTTTATTTTATACGAAAGAGCAGCTTTTTCTGAGCCACTATGATTTTTTTTCAGGTTTTTAGAACTTTATTTTGGTACCGAAAATCAATCACAAGGAGATTTTTTGAAATCACCCTTTGACAGCTGGGTAACTGCTTGACAGCTCCGCCCTGTACAAAATGCGACGAGGGGTGATTCGGCAAATTACTCCTATACAAACTTCAAGCTGATTTTTAAATAGGTTCCTGGGTACCAAAATTCATGAAAATTTGGATTTCGGCTCAGTTTGGCATGCAGATTTTGAATATGGAATTATCTCAATACCGCTAAAGAAACCAATTCTAGGAAAAATTACCGAAGGAATTCCAGAAGGAAACCCCGAAGGAATTCCAGGAGGACTCCAGGAGGAATTCCATGAGGAATCCCTGGAGGAAATCCAGGAGGAATCTCCGAAGGAATTGTAAGAGGAAACATCAAAGAAATTCCAAGAGGAAACCCGAAGAAATTTCAGAAGAAATGCACGACAGAATATCAGGAGAAATCTCTGAAGGAATTCCAGGGGAAATTCTAGAATGAAGTTTAGGAGAAACCTCCAAAGGAATTCCAGGAGCAATTCCCAAAGAAAGCCCAGGAGGAATCCCCAAATGAAGTCCAGGAGGAACTCCCGGAGGAATCCCCGAAGTAATTCCAGGAGGAATCTCCGATGGAATTCTAAGAGGAATCACCAAAGGAATTCCAGGAGGAAACCGCGGAGTAATACACGATGTAATATCGGGAGGAATCTCCGAAAGAATTCCAGGAGAAATTCTCGAAGGAATACCAGTAGGAACCCTCGAAGAAAGTCCAGGAAGAAACTCCGAAGAAATTACAGGAGAAATCCCTGCAGGAATTCCAGGGGGAATTCTGATCGGAATCTCCGAAGAGTTTCTAGGCAGAATCCTCGAAGAATTTTCAGCGGAATCTCCCAAAGGGAATGTTTCCGGGTAGGTGGAAGGATTTGCAGAAGGTATCCCCTAAAGAATTCCTAGAGGAATTCCAGCAGCAAATCCTCGACGCACACCTGGAGATATGCCTGATTATAATCCTAAGGAAATCATTAAAAAGACTGCTACTAGGTTCCCTGAAGAAACTCCTATAAGAATTCCTGAATGCGCTTCTGGAGAAACCTCTGAAGTAGAGACATCCGTGAGGCATCCTGGTAATCTCAATCTCAATCTACAATCTGATAGAACCCTAGGAGCGATCCCTGGAAGAACTTCTGAAAGAATCCCTGAAGGAACTTCTTGAGGAATTCCCCAAGGATATCCTGAAGGAATCTTAGAAAGAACTCTTATACATGAATCCCTGAATAAGCTTCAGAGGGATTTTCTAATGAACTCCTGCAGGCATCCTTGAATCCTCTTGGAGCTATTAGGGAGCTCCCAGAATGAACTCCTGGAGAGATCGCTGAAGGAATTTCTGGAGCAATCCTTGAAAGAACTCCTGTAAGAATCTCTGAAAAATTTCAATGAGCAATCCCGAAGTAATTTCAAATGGAATCGCCGAAGGAGTTTTAGAAAGGATTCTTGAAGAAATTCCAGGAGGGATGCTAGAAGGAATTCCTGTAGGAACCCTTGATGAAACTCCTGGAGTGATGCCTCAAGGGTTTCCTTGGGCGATCCCTACACAACGTCAGGAGAAATGCCTTGTTGGAATTTTAGAGGTATTTCTGAAGGATTTCCTGGAGGAATTTCTGAGGAAACTCTCGGACTAGTTCCCAAAGAAACTCCTGTAGGAATTCTTGAAAAAACTTCAGAAGGAATCCCTGAAGAAACTCTCAGACTAATCTCTGGAGAACCTCCTTTGGGAATCTCTGAAGGGAGGAACTTCTGGATGAATCTCTGATGTATCTCTAGGCGTCCCTGAATCCTATTAAAAGAATTTCTGAAGTAACTCCTGGAGTTTTCCCAGAAAATAATTCTGTTGAAATCTTCCTTAGAGATGTTCTGAAAAAAAATCAATGTTGAAACTCCTATGCCTCCAGGATTCCTTCTGAAAGAATCTCTGAAGAAATTTCTGGAGAGATGCAAATGATGAATAATTAATGAAATCTATTGGAAAATTGAAAAAAAGGTTCTATGAGTTTTATATTTGAATGGACACACTGAAATTCCATTTGAATTCCTTCAGAAGTTCTTAATAAGGGTCTTCTGCAGAGTTTGTCTAAAGCAATACCACTGCTACCATGTAAAGAGTTGACTTCTAACTTCACGTCATTCCCTTTCTTACTGACAAATACACTACCCGAGGCAACTGTGGGGATGCTGTGGATTTCACGGTTTCTAGTAGCAGTGATTGCCGAACTAACATTCCTTCCGTTTCCCGATGACCGTAAGGACGTGACCGGCGCCATTATTGCACTATCCATTGATTCTCTGTGCAACCACAGAGAACAGACGTTTAAGCTCGAACAAAAATACGTCGAAATCGTGTGTAAAGGATTTAAGTGTACCTCAACGCCACCAACGGAGACTGCCCCACATATAAAGTCGATTTGACCCCACGATGGCAGTGTTCATCGTTAAAATACACTAGCCCAGAAAGCGACACGAGCGCCAAACGGACAAAAACGGCGAGCACTGGAAACAAATATGACAACACAACAATGTAAGTGATGGGACGCTAGCGCCACGCAACGGGAGCATAACCACATACTTTGATATGACCGTTACAAAGTTTTTTTTTATGTCTTTATTTATGAGATTTTCAGCCCGAGGCTGGTGCATCTCAGGTTACAAAGTTTTACACAAGGCAGAAAGCAAAGATGGACGTCTGTTCTCTGTGGTGCAACTTTGATTGTACTGGTCAATCACGGAGTAGCAAATACGATGTACATGGTTGTCTTTCCTTCGCTGTGGGTTTCGAGACGTCAAATCAAAACGCCCAGACATATAATGTATTATATTTGAATAAAGTATTTATAAGAATAAACATAAGGATAATCGACTTTTTATTGTACTGAGCAACGCCCACTTGGTCTATTCAGTTCGAACTTTTGCACCACCACCAACGACCTTTCCGTAAAATCAACCAGATTGTATCCATCGCCGCTGTTCTCGATTTGGAGTCGCACTTCCGTTGGTGGATAAAGTGAACTTCCCGTTCGAACATTCGTGATCTTGTAAAAGTAGTCATCTTCACGCCGAACAACTTCAACGCTCCACGCGTCGTCGTCTGACTTCTCCACAAAGCAGAATCCATCTTCTATTTCAGCCAAATACAGAGCGCTGTATGAGTTCCGGATTGTGAAGGTGTTTCCGCCATCCGTAGTGATGAATTCGTACTTGGCTTGCTTGTTTGCCGTAGAGCGCCAATCGACTGCCTTCGCCTTAGTACTGCCAATCTGCTCAAACTGCCCTCCCGGTACCATGAACTGACCCGCATAAATGCTCGCATAGTTCCAAATGATCGCGTAGACACCCTCCGGAAGGGCTAACTTCAACCGGCGTAGTTCCTCAGCGTATTTCGCCCGCGGAAAGTCGGTATACCGCTTGATCTTCTTGACGCGGAACGCCAACGGTATTGCACCCGTCCTTAGCCGTGCCGAGTCCATTAGCATTTTTCGATGCAGAACCAAACAAGCTTTGATCTGTTGATCAATACACGGCAAGTGTTCAATAAATGCACAAACGTTACGCACAACACTACGATCGGTGTACGCATCGTCAAACACCTGATTTAGAACTTCGTAGGAAACGCACACGAAAAGGGCGGCCACCGCTATGAGCTCATCGTCAATCGGATGATTAATGAGCGCAGCTACTTCCCTGATCACATATTCAAGTGAATACTTCAAATCACCGATACGCGACACGTCTTGCTCTGGAATGTCAGCTAAATCGTTCAGCAGGCTGTAAATCACCAGCACACATCCAGACTTGGCGGGACACTGCCTAAGCTCGTTCAAATACTTCAGCAGTTCTTCGACGCCCATTACCAGAACTTCCGAACGATCAGCCAGAGTAGATTCGAAGTATTTCCTCAGGAAGGCAGCGATTTCCACCACATGGCTCAGCTCTTCGGCACAGAGTTTGTTCACAATGGTGGTCAGAGTTGCCCGTCTGTGTTCACAGGGAAGGCTGTTGAATCCGACGACGGCCTTGCCGACATCCAGAAGAATGTCCGAAATTACAGCGTTTGCCATTTCAGGACGCGTAGGAACCTGACCGCTTTGAAGGTAAAACTATGACTAAATGCGATGCGATAAGCTGTGAAATGGTTCAATGTTATCGATAAATTTTATCATGCGTTCCAGTCGAGCGATAAGAATTGAGCACCTTGAGCTTAGCCGAAGAGCTCAGTGATAAGTGGAAAGTGAAATTTCATTGAGCTGGGCGAAGGAGCAGTTCTCAAACTAGAATTATAAATGAACGTTAGGCAGATCAATAAACATTTCATAATATATAAACAAGAGTGGCTTTCCCGGAAAGCTTACCAGACTGATAAGAGCAACGATGGACGGTGTGCAAAACTGCGTAAGGGTTCCGGGTGAACTATCCAGTTCATTCGAATCTCGACGGGGACTACGACAAGGTGATGGACTTTCCTGCCTACTATTCAACATCGCCCTGGAAGGTGTTATGCGACGAGCCGGGCTCAACAGCCGGGGTACGATCTTCACGAAATCCGACCAATTTGTCTGTTTTGCGGATGACATGGATATTATTGCTAGAACATTTGGAACTGTGGCAGAACTGTACACCCGCCTGAAACATGAAGCAGCAAAGGTCGGACTGGTGGTGAATGCGACTAAGACTAAATACATGCTGGTAGGTGGGACTGAGCGAGACAGGACAAGCCTTGGCAGCAATGTTACGATAGACGGGGATACTTTCGAGGTGGTAGAAGAATTCGTCTACCTCGGTTCCTTGCCAACGGCTGACAATAACGTGAGCCGTGAAATACGAAGGCGCATCATCAGTGGAAGTCGTGCCTGTGGAGCGGACCTGGTGTGATGGTTAGAACGGTTGTCCCCCATTTCCCGGAAAACCATTTCCAGGAAAACCGTTTCTCGGAAAGACGTTTCCCGGAAATCCATTTCCCGGAATGGACCATTTCCTGGAAATCCATTTCCCGGAATGTACCATTTCCCGAAATGCACCATTTCCCGGAAAAAAATTTAAGATTAATTTTCCGTTTGTGTTCTGTAAATAATGGCAGTGAATTATAATTGTATAATGTTTGACAGTATTGAGATTCAAAGAACAGTAATCGATAAGAAGGACACAAAATCATTTACTGCAGAATACATAAGGGACATAAGGGACCGTTACTTTTACAATTATTGTAATTCTCATAAATAGTAAATTTCTCCTTATTTCAAAGGCTATTCATTTGAGTTTTTTGATGAAATAGTTGTCGGCATCAAACCACCGACGAAATCAAACTGCCAAGTTTTTATCACATATTTTCCCTTCTTCCAAACACAGGCTGTTCCTTCTAGTTAAATTGCTAAAATAGTTGTTGACATTAAGCTTGGAAGCCAGCTGCAAATAATTTCATAGGATATTTTGGATGTATACCATTTCGCCGAACACCATTTCGCGGAATTACATTCGCAGTGTAACATTTACCGGAATGAACAACAATTTCGCCGAATATCATTTAGAATGACTTTTCGCGAAATACCATTTCGCGGAATACTTTTTCTCGGAATTTAATATTTTACAAACGATAGAAGTAGGGGATTCTGGGGTAATACGCACCACTTAAGGAAGATGCGTCCAAATGCATATAAAAAGGCAATAATTTATTGGTTTAATGCATGCATTCATTGCATATACTTTCATTCTAAGAGAAACCAAACAAAATTTCAGCCTTAATACAGTTCAGCTCATGAAAATAACGTTTTTTGTAAAGACTAACATTACGGCTTCGTATGTTTATGCGGGGCAGTATGCACCCTTGCTCGGGGTAAAATGCACTACAAAAATGGGGCAGGATGCACTCAAACAAAGGGGCAAGACGCACCACAACATTGAAGCAAGATGCACCGTCGAGTTTAGAAATCTTTTTACTTCTTAGAAACAATGCATGTTTTATAAGGTTTTAAGACAAACAATAGCTCAATTTTGTTTGCGATTACTTACAGAGCACTCATAGATATGATTACAGCTTGTTTTCTATAGGTGCGTTTTGCCCCAACGAATGGAGTGCATATTGCCCCAATCAATAGCAAAAAATAAAATAGTTTAAAACATATAATTTACGTAGATTACTGTTTAAGTTATTTTTCCTATGCTTAGCATTGCCCTCAATGAACTGAATAAACACAACAGCATTAGATGTTTGGTCGATTTTCACCATCAAATCATTCGACAAACGATCGGGAAAATTACATCAGAATCGTGCTTTTCAATTTTATTCATTTTTCTCACTAATTACGTAACGCAGATATGTAAAATTTTCCAGATGCTATTTATTAAGACGTTCTATTAGACTGATAAGGTTTCAAAACTCTAAAAGCGATAATCCCTGAAAAACAAAGGGGGTGCGTTTTGCCTCGACAGTGCGTATTACCCCAGATGCCCCTATCAACAGTGTAATTTCCGCATGGCTAAGTTTGCGGCGATGAAATCCGGCACTCTATAGAAGATTTCACCTTCTTTTGATAATAGGCTGTTCTTTCAAGTTACACTGTTGAAAATTTTGGCCAGCGACCAAACTGCTAATAAAATTAACATGTTTCCTTCTATTAAGAATGGGCTGTTCTTTAGAGTAACACTATTAATGTGTTTTTTGGTGCCCAGGCTGCCCAGGCGGTCCACTGCTAACTCCGTAGGAGGTTTGTCCTTCTTTTTAAATGTGGTCTCCTTTCAAATAACACTTGCTGGTGACCAAACTGATATCTACACTTAAAAATTTTAATTCTTTAAAACATAAGTTGTTAACTTATATGTTGCAGTGCTACAGTATTATTTAGTAAACCAGCAACTAACTCATTCTTATGAGATTTATCTTTCTTTTAATAATAGGCAGATCTTTCAATCCACATGGTCGCTAAATTTCGCATCTGATAAAACAAAATTTTTGATTTTCTCTACAATATCATCAAATATATGTACTTATTTCATCTGGTATGTGAAACTACATGGCTCTGGATCAGTGTGGTCTGTTTGGTCATCGAATTTGAGCTAATTTTGTTACTGTTATAGTCATTTTGTTTAATGACCATTGGGCGCGCAGTTTATTGATATCCGCTTATTAGGCCTACATTATCACATGTTAAACATCAAATATGTTCATTTTTATTTTTCAGTGCTAGAATATAGACATTGACTGATACACTGTCATGAAAAAATAGTCATATATATCCCATATTTAGCGTGTAATAGTGCCTTGAATTTTTCGCATTTTTTCCTGCCGCACCCTGTATATTCCCTTCTTTTTCGCATATGCCGTTCTTTCGTGTTTATCGAGATCAAACTGCTAACTATTTCATCGAATATTTTCCCTTCTTTTAAACATAGGCTGTTCTTTAAAGTTATACTGCTATAATAGTTATTTGAAACAAACTTTAGTTTTCAAAGAAGAGGAACGCAATACTTTTGACAAATACTTAGGCTACCAACAAGGAGTCTTTGCCATTCGTAAGATCAAAAAACTGGAAAAGAGACAATGTCAATGTTCTTGTCCCTCCGATTAGCTGTGGAGGCATACCGTAATTTAGAGCTTTCAATTATTCGTAATACTCGTCATAAAAAAACTAAAACAAACTGAGAGTAGTACATAATTTTTTTATTTTTATGCAAAGAAACATTTACAAAATAATGAAAATAATAGAGATGTTGTTTTTTGATATTGAATATGTTTTCCGGGAAATGGTCATTCCGGGAAATGGTTTTCCGGGAAATGGTACATTCCGGGAAATGGTTTTCCGGGAAATGGTACATTCCGGGAAATGGCTTTCCGGGAAACGGGTTTCCGGGAAATGGTTTTCCGGGAAACGACGTACAATCGGTTAGAACATTTGACTATCACCTGGGATCGAATCCCACTCCCGACAAACTAACAAAAAAGCAACCAAAAGTTCTGATAAAATTGCATGTTGGGGCTTAAACAGCTATTCGAAGAAAGATGAATAGCATTCTATTCAGCTCTCTTTTTAAGTAATTAACCGAACTTGAGTTCACAAAAAGTACACTTGTGTCGCTGAAGGGAACGCTATTCAGCTTAAAAATAAACTTAGAAAAAATGAAAAAAAGTGTTTAGTCCTCAAAAGTAATTTATTACACTAGTTTACAGCATTTTTGAACTCGGTAAGCTGATGATCATTTTTGGTGTAGAATCATGCCCTGAGTTCGAAAATGCGAAAGAAAAAAATTACAGTAGAGCGGAAATTTTTTCGACTTTCCATACAAGGTTGATGATTTGAAATCGATTTTTGTTCTATTTTTAAGCAAAGTCGCTCACTTCAAACATCTCATTCTCCGTAATCAGTGCTCCGATTGAGCTGAAATTTTTACTGTAACTCGCCTACATATGACATGTGGAATAAACGTCGAGAAAGAATTTTTAAGTTGTTTTTTTCTTATTGAAAAAAATACATTTCTTCATATATTTTTGGGAATTTTGCTAAAATATAAGAAGATCGTCCCTAAAACTTGCCAATATCTTGAATTTCATCAATCTGACGCAAAACCTGTATTCAGATGATCGAATGGTATTGCATTCAGCTTTTAATTTATGGAAAAAGATTTAAAATTGGTTGAACAAAACGCAATATATTTGAATTTCAGTAAATTACATATTTTGAAAAGTTGCAAAACTCGATATTGAGCTAAAACTCAAAAACTGTTCCACTTAAAAATTTTTGAAGGTCGGTTTCGAAATCAGCACTAAATTGTGCTTCAAAAATTTTGGTCGTTGACAGAAGTTCACGATTTTCGTTTTATTTTGTAAACTTGTGTTATTAAGAAACATTAGTTCATGTGGAATCCAAATTGACTAATACATTGAAATAATTTTTGATGTTTTTTACTTACTGAGATTTGAGCTCGGGTTCTCCTTACGGCTGTTCGAGTCCGTATGAAGTTGATCATCAATATTAACTTCTTTTCTCGATCAGCCTAGATAGCTGTGTAGTGTCGGTAGCGATTGTCTCAATTGGCTAAGAATAACACTACGGACCGCCTGTTCCGGTGGTAAGAATCCACCAACAGGTGACCCCTAATTCATGGTGTGATGCGGCTTTATGCTTACCGTGCCTAGGAATGAATGGCTAGGGGGGTCTAATAAAAACCTAACCGCTAACGGAGCCTGTGGAGTACCAGGGCGCCCTCCACAGTATGTAGCCCTTACTGCGCTAACCGGAGCAATGGTGCAGTGGACCTTGTGTTTCTCCGAGACAATCAGCTGCCCTTCTTTAGTCTCACTTGAGGCTAAATAAGGGCGGGATTATGAAGATGTTGTTAATTAGTTTAAATTTTCACCTATATGGTTTCGCATTATGCGATTTACACAGTGTATTCTGTGTATCCTCGCCTTTGGCGTTTTCCAATCGATACCGATTTGGTTTTATTGTTGCTGTTCTTTGTTGTGCTGTTGTTGCGAAGAGTTTAATCTTACCTAGTTTGGGTAGTGGCTACGGTTAAGATAGCTCAGATCAATCTTCAGCATAAAAGAACAGCAACGATCAATCTCTGCAGACTTATGCAAAATGGTACAGCCCAAGTGGCCTTGGTACAAGAACCTTACTTTCGTAAGGGAAATTTCTATCTAGGAAACCTTGTGAACCCGGTGTTTGCCACTTTCAGTAAACATGAAATGGCAAACTCGCGTGTCATGCCTCGAGCCTGTGTGCTTGTCAACAACGCAATAGTTGCTACACTCATCTCTGAACTAACCACCAGAGATGTATGTGCTATCACAATTGATGTATCTGTTGGAAACCTCAACAGGAAATACGTCTATTGTTCTGTGTATTTACCGCATGATGAACCATCCCCTACGGATGCTTTCAAACAAGTCATCGCATACTGCACTTCAAAAGGCCTTCCGCTAATTGTTGGCAGTGATGCTAATGCTCACCATATCATCTGGGGCAGCTCAGACATTAACTTGAGAGGCTCCAGTTTGATGGAGTACTTAAGTAGTACAGATCTTGCATTACTTAACATAGGCAACCGCCCAACCTTCATGGTATCTGCTAGAGAGGAAGTGTTAGATATAACGCTTTGCTCTAGCAGAATTAGTCACGAGCTGACCAATTGGCATGTGTCAGATGAAGAATCTTTATCTGACCATCGCTATATCTTTTTTGAACATTTAAATGTTACTTCGCAAACATTGCGTTTCAGGAATCCTCGGTCAACAAACTGGGATCTTTATACTGATTTAGTTGCAGCCAAATTTCATGGATATTCACCATCCATTGACACTCCAAGTGATTTAGATGATGCCGTTGATACTACAACGACCTTCATCATGGAAGCTTTTGAAGAAGCATGCCCTCTACGGTCTGTGAAGATCACAAGAGGAACCCCTTGGTGGAACTCTGATCTGGCGAAACTCAGGAAACAATGTAGAAAGAGTTGGAACAGACGACGTTCGGCTGGTTCGGAGGCTTTCAGGTCGGCTCGCAAGGCCTACAGGAAAGCTCTCCGGTCTGCTGAACGATCCGGCTGGAAAAACCTTTGTACAAATGTTTCCAGCTTGAGTGAAGTCAGTCGGTTAAACAAAATCCTTGCGAAATCTAAGGATTTCCGGGTAAACGAACTTCGTTTGCCAAATGGCGATATGACTTCCTCTGATGAGGAAGTTCTGGAATGCTTATTCAGCACACACTTCCCTGGATGTGTGGATATTACATCTTCGGATGATCCTGATGTCTTTTCTTGTAGTTATGATTCTTTAGCTTCGGCTCGGAGTATTGTAACTATAGAATCGATTGAGTGGGCTCTTAATAGCTTTGTTCCTTTCAAATCTCCTGGGGCAGATGGGATTTATCCTATTTTGCTTCAGAAGGGATTTGATTATTTCAAACATGTTTTGAAAAAACTACTTGTTTGCAGTTTTGCTACAGGGTATATTCCCAAATCCTGGAGGGATATTACTGTAAAGTTTATTCCGAAAGTGGGTCGTGCGTCGTATGAAGAGGCAAAAAGTTTCAGACCTATCAGTTTGACCTCTTTTCTTCTGAAATGCTTAGAACGCATTGTGGATCATCACATCCGTGATGTTCATCTGGCCAACGTGCCTCTTCATGTGAACCAACATGCCTACCAATCTGGTAAGTCCACTGTGACTCTTTTACACAAGGTTGTTTACGATATCGAGAAAGCATTCGCTCAAAAGCAATCTTGTTTGGGTGTTTTCTTAGATATCGAGGGTGCCTTTGACAACGTGCCTTTCGATGCCATATTGGAAGCCGCACGGAGTCATGGTATATCTCCAATGATTTCCAATTGGATTCACCAAATGCTCAAAAACCGATATCTCTTCTCGACATTGCGTCTAGCAGGGATTAGGAAATTGAGTGTTTGTGGATGCCCCCAAGGGGGAGTCTTATCACCGCTTTTGTGGAATCTCGTAGCAGATACGCTATTGAGGCAACTCAATAATAGCGGTTTTCCTACTTATGGTTTTGCCGACGACTACCTAACATTGTTAGTTGGTATGTGCATCAGCACCCTTTTCGACCTGATGCAAAACGCCCTTCAGGTAGTTGAGGGTTGGTGTCGCCAATATGGTCTTTCGGTTAATCCGAGTAAAACATCTATTGTTCTTTTCACGGAAAGGCGAAACCGTAATGGCGTTCGACCTTTGCGTCTCTTTGATTCTGAAATCGATGTGACTGAACAGGTAAAGTACGTTGGAGTGATTCTTGATTCCAAGCTTTCCTGGACACCTCACATTGAGTTCAGAATCAAGAAAGCTTGTATGGCCTTCGGGCAATGCCGGCGTACTTTTGGTACAACTTGGGGTCTAAAACCCAAGTATATCAAATGGATTTACACAACTGTGGTTCGGCCAATATTGGCTTATGGATGTCTTGTGTGGTGGCAAAAGGGTGAAGTGAGAACGGTCCAATCAAAATTAGGCCATCTTCAAAGGATGTGCTTAATGGCGATGTCTGGAGCGTTCTCTTCAACTCCCACGGCAGCGCTCGAAGTTCTCTTTGACGTTGCCCCACTACACATTCATCTCAAACAAGAAGCACTTTCTTGCACTTACCGGTTACGGGTACTCGGTCTACTAGAGGAAACTCCTGTGAACCGCACATCAACACACACCTCGTTGTTTTCACTTTTGGTGAATTGGGACAAAATTGTCCTTGCTCCAAGTGATCTTACAATTGCTTGTAATTTTCCATATAGGACATTTTCCACGAAATTCCCTTCCCGGGAAGAGTGGACATCTGGGTATCTGGAAAGAAGTATTTCAGACGGCATCGTATGTTACACTGATGGCTCCCTTCTCGAAGGTCGAGCAGGTGCTGGTGTTTATTCTCGTGAGCTAAGGCTGTATCAGTCTTACTCACTTGGTAGACACTGCACCGTTTTTCAGGCCGAAATCTTTGCTCTTATGTGCGGAGTGCAATCAGCACTTCAGCAGCACGTAATGGGCAAAGTAATATACTTCTGTTCAGATAGCCAGGCTGCTATTAAAGCACTTGCTTCGGCCAACTCCAGGTCGAAGATAGTTATCGCTTGTCGAACTCAAATCGAGGAGCTGAATTCAGCAAACGCTGTTCACCTTCTATGGGTACCTGGTCATTCTTCCATCGCTGGAAATGAATTGGCTGATGAGTTAGCTCGCTCTGGAGCATCACTTGACTTCATTGGCCCTGAGCCAGCTATTCCGATATCGAAGTGTTGGATTAAGCTTCAGATTCACACCTGGGCTGTCACTCAACACAGACAATATTGGAATAGTTTGGAGTCATGTCGTCAAACCAAATTGTATAGTGCTGAGCCATCTCTACGGGTGGCGAAGTATCTAACTAATCTGTCTAAGCAGAATTGCAGCATGCTGGTCAAAGCATTGACTGGCCACTGCCGACTCAGCTATCACATGGCGAATATTCAGCAAGCTGATTCATTTGCCTGTGATAGCTGTGAATCCGATTATGGAACTTCGTATCATTTGATATGTAACTGTCCAGTTTTCGCGCAACTGCGTTTCCGAGTATTCGGTAAACACTTATTAAGTGAAACTGACTTCAGAAACCTGAATCTTCAGGATATTCTGTTGTTCTTAACCCGCTGTGGTAAAGAGCTATAGGCTCTCTTTCGCTTTATGCGTTATTACAGTGCCCTTTTCAGGGCGCTGTTTGAACCCATTGTGGTACGCTTGTGCGTTAGTACCCTCTTCCAGGGTATTTTTCCTATTTCCCTACCTGTCCCCATCCCCATCCAAATCCTTTTTCCTTCCTTTTCCCTCAGGTAGATGATGAAATAGGCTGTTATTTTGGCGATGGCACAAATGTCCCAAATGGAGGATAACGTGCCTCTGGAGCCGGCCTTCTGATACCTGATACCTGAAGTTCACGATTTTCGTTTTATTTTGTAAACTTGTGTTATTAAGAAACATTAGTTCATGTGGAATCCAAATTGACTAATACATTGAAATAATTTTTGATGTTTTTTACTTACTGAGATTTGAGCTCGGGTTCTCCTCGTTGAAAGCCAGTGCCTAACCACTACTCAATGTATGTGTTGTTAGGCACTGTGGGATTTTACTCAATGTCCTGATATCATTTAGTAGAGCTCAATTAGGTTCGCGTGTGAACTTTCTCTGAACTTGGAATACTTTTTGAAGTCGAAAGTTCGAAAGAAGTTCACGTGGAACTTCTTGTGAACTTACACAGTTTGACATTTTCAGTTTGTTGTGGTTCGCAGTGCAAAGCAATAAATTAGGGCCAGTGTTTCGACTTTCAGAAAAGATTATAAGTTTCCAGCTTGGTTTCCAGTGACTACGATCGCGTCGATTACCGGCGCGCTGCAGCGACAAGTGAGACGGGATTGGAAACATCCAACAAAGTTAGAAAAAAAATATGCACAGCCGGAAAAAACTCCGGCAGAATCCGAAGCGGAACAGTTTTTCACTGCGGGGGCAGCCTTTGTGCCACACAATATGAATGCTTTGCGTTGATTACATGTAAGTACGTTGAAATATTATAGTGAACAAAGTGTACTTGTGAAATTAGCACAAGCTGTGGCTGCTGAGCTCGATTTCCGAGTGATTTAATTGAATGAGAACTTCTCCCGAGCTCCGCTGTCGCCGAAGTTCAAGTGAAATTCACTTTTGGTATGGTTAATAATTATCTGAACTTTGAATAGTAAGTTCAAAACAAGTTCGAAACGGGGCTTTTCAAGGTGTTGGAATATGTCTAACTGAACTTTATTTGAGCTTTAGAGGCACGCAAAAGTTCAACATGAGTTCGGTTAAATTTTAATTGAACTCTGCTCAAAAGTTCAAAGTAAGTTTTTTTCTGGACCTCTTTTGTACTTTAATGTCGTTTCGATTGAAGAGAAGTCAAGAGCTTGTAACTTCCAAGTTTATAAACAATGCATGAGTAACTTTTTGGAGAATTAAGTTCAACGAAACCGGAATTGCACCAAACTTGAACTTCTGAGTTCGTCCTTCAAGTGGAATCCAAACTTTTGGTTGCTTGGGCACGAGCTCGCTGCACTCTACGGTGAACCCAACATCCTGAAAGTGGCTAAAGCTGGACGGATACGGTGGGCAGGGCATGTTGCAAGAATGCCGAACAACAACCCTGCAAAGTTGGTGTTTGCTAACCATCCGGTTGGTACAAGAAGGCGTGGAGTGCAGAGAGCACGATAGGCGGACCAGGTGGAGCGTGATCTGGCGAGTGTTGGTCATATAATTCAGCTTTCCCAATCATATTTGACCCCAATTTTGAGTTTAATAGGTTTCAAAAAAAAAAAACCCATGACTAAGAGAACAAAACGGCCGAAAATACGTACGAACTAACGTTAGTTCCTCCATATCGTAGAACGACTGGAAATTATGAAACAAATTAAGTGTCGTGAGTTCGATCCTTTCGCCAAGAATTACCTCTGGGTTTGCTCGAATTTTTGTAGGAGTTCCTACTGGGGATTCCTTCAAGAGTACTTTCTGACTCTGATGATTGCTCCGGGAGCTCCATCTAGAGACTTCTCTAGGATTTACTTCTGAGGATTATTCTAGGTATTCCCTCTGAGTATCACTCTAGGGGTTTTCTCTGAGGGTTTTTTCTGTTGTTTCTTCTGCGGGTTCCTCCACGAGTTTCCTCCGAGCAATTCAATGAAAATTTCCTCTGATTATTCCTCCTATAGTTTCCTCTGGGAATTCCGTTAGGGATTCCTGTAGAAGTTCTCTCTGTGGATTCATCCAGAAGTTCCATCTGGGGATTCCTCCAGGAGCTCCCGCTGGGGATTCCTCCAGGAGCTCCCTCTGGGGATTCCTCCAGTATTTCCATCTAGGCATTGCTCCACGAGTTCCCTCCGGAGATTCCTCCAGTAGTTCTTTCTGGGAATTCTTCCACGAGTTCCTATTGGGGAATACGAAGCTCCCTCTGGGGATTCCTTCAAGGGTTTCCTGTGGCGATTACTCCAGGATTTTCCTTTAGGAGTTTCTCCAGGAGTTCCCTCTGAGGGTTCCTCTAGGAGTTCCTTCTGGGGGTTCCTCCAGGAGTTCCCTCTGAGGCTTCCTCCAGGAGTTCTCTCGGTCGATTTCTCCAGGCGTTCCCTCTGGGTATTTCTCCAGGCGTTCCCTGATGAAAATTTCCCAAGGAGTTCCTTTTTTGGGATTTCCCAGGTGTTCCTCTAGGTTTCCACATGAGATCCCTTTTTCTTGTATTAACTTATGAGAAATATTCCAGAAGGAATTACCGGTAGAATCTCCAGAGGGGATTCCTCGAGAAATCTGAAGGATCCAGAAAGCTCGAGCTTCTGGAGAAACCCTTATAAGAAACTCCACACGAGAAACTCCTGGGAAATCTTCAAATGGTACTCCTGGAGAAACCCTGAAAAAGAACTCTTGGAAGAATATGCAGAAAGAACTCGAAGAATAACTCCTACAGGTATCGCTGCAACTCGGAACTCCTGCAGGAAACCTCAGAGAGTAATGTTCAGAGGTAACCTCTGGTGTAATCCCCAGAGTAATCCCCTGTAGTAATCCCTAGAAGGAACTTAGACAGAAACCCTAGAGTAACCCAACTAACATTTTCAGCGCTATAAGCATCAGTAATTTGCTTTCTGTTGTGTAACAATCGGATTGAAGCAGTCAACGCTGAATAAATGGGAAGCTAGTCAAATGTAAACCATAAGCTAATACACGACTTTTTTTTTTAGTTTTTATTTATGTGTATTTTAACTTAGATGCTAATTCTACACTCAAATACACGGCCTTTACTGCACTCTATTTCAACTCCGGGAGACTTCCCGGAAGATGTGAAAACTTGAATAAATCGAAAAGGAGTCCCCACTAACAAATATCATTACAGCTGAAAGCTGTAATAAAGAAACTGTTGGTGTACCAACACGGCTTCTCGGATGTAAACATTAATGTCAAAACAAACTTTAAGCGAGATACATAGCTACTACACAAATACTTTACAACTAGCTACTACACAAATACTTTACAACTATCCATCTCTGTGTTGTGAAATTATTTGGGTTGCTTTTATTGCACTTCAATGAACTCCGGAATATTTGCCGGAAGATGTGCAAATCGAATAAGAGTCTCAACCAGTAACACAACTGCTTTTCTACAGTACGTTTTGTAACGTTGCTAAATGCGCAACATAGCAGCGCTTCGTAGCTGTTTAAAGAACATTGTTTCAGCTAGAAGCTGTGACGAATAACCTGTGGGCGCAGCCACACTGCTTGTTCGATGTAAACATCATGGCGTTTGACGTTTCACAAGTTTTTACAGCAAAATGAAGTTGGGTAAGGTTTCTTGTGGCACAATAATGAGGCTCCACCTCCACTGCAAAACAAAACGGGCTATTTTCTATGCTGTTTATATATAGTAAATAGTGCATCAGCGAAGACATCATCGATACGGAGATCGGGAGTTCGATTCCAAGTACCGGCAAGTATTTTAATTATTCAATTTTAAAAGTGAAGTTCCAGTTCCACATGTATTGCGTCACGGTATCCCAAAACCCTTATTATATTTAATCGATTAATTTAGGGCTGCCGTATAACTATTATTTAACAACTGTGAAAAGGCTGAAAAAGCGCTTTCTCAAGATGTTATACAGCTATTGGTTACATAGCAGCCGAGAAAAGAGCTATGACTCGGTGGCATAGAAACTTCTCGCACAGCATATACATGTGGATTAAGTTCGCCAGATTCATTGGTATAGGGCTTGCATAGAAGCTTCCGTCCATATGTACAACACTGTAACTCAGCATCAAGCCGTAATGAGGACGCTTTGTTGACGTTAACATTCACAATAAATGTTAGTTGGGTAGGCCTTACGAGCCGACCAGAAAGCCTCCGAACTAGCCAAACGCCGTTTGTTCCAACTCTTTCTACATCGTTTCCTGAGTTTCACCAGATCAGAGTTCCACCAAGGGGTTCTTTTGTGATCTTCACAGACCGTAGAGGGCATGCTACTTCAAAATCTTCCATGATGAAGGTCGTTGTAGTATCAACGGCATCATCTAAATCACTTGGAGTGTCAATGGATGGTGAGTATCCATGAAATTTGGGCGTCACTAAAACAAAAACATCCCAATTTGTTGACCGTTGATTCCTGAAACGCAAAGCTTGCGAAGTAACATTTTAATGCTCAAAACAGATGTAGCGATGGTCAGTTATAGATTCTTCATCTGCCACATGCCAATTTGTCAGCTCGGGACTAATTCTACTAGAGCCAAGCGTTGTCTAAAACTTCATCTCTAGCAGATACCATGAAGATGTTAAGAAATCCAAGATCTGTGCTACTTATGTACTCCATCAAACTGGAGCCTCTCAAGTTAATGTCTGAGCTACTCCAGATAATGTGGTGAGTATTAACATCACTGCCAAAAATTAACGGAAGGCCTTTTAAAGTGCAGTATGGGATGGTTCCCCAGGTAACCACTAAGCATTTGAATAAGCCGTGTATCAGCCCGTATTACGCATTTAAACTGCTTGCTGCCCTACATAAGCAGTTCGAATGCATAGCTGCCTTGAGTTAGCATAAGCTGTTCTGCTCAAAAGCTTTCGGCTGTTAATTAGCATTTCAACTGCTTGAAGTGGTTTCACTTGGGAGCATACAGAATGCTTTTCAACTGCTCTTTAAATGCTAGGAGCAAAAAGGTTGGGAGATATGTTACGCATTTGGCAACACATTTTGTCTCTCTCTTACAGAGCCTATGCTTCTGTTTACAAATTTGTGTATCTTTTTTGTTTCTTCATTTTCCCCTACTCATCCAAAAGCACCAAAGAAAACATTACTGCAGCTGGATTGGATTGGGAACTTGTCCATCAAAAAATCACCAATTATTTATAATTTCGTCGGAGAATATGTGCCGAACAGGTGAATGTTTTGGTGGATCATAGGATTGTTTGAATGAGGGAAGAAACAATCTTATTCCACAGATATTTAAAAGAAGGGATCGTAATGCTCTACCACAATGAAATATCTCAATGAAAACAAGTTTTGGATGTTGAATCTAAAGCTGTTATCGAATCATTCTTTATATTGGCGAATACATCTATTGTTCGGTTCAGTACCGCATGATGACCCAAGTAACCCGTAAGCATTTAAAATAGCTTTCCTTCAGCATTATAGTAGCCTTTACGACAAGGCGTTTAATGCTTATTAGCCGTATATGCACCTATAGTGCTACCTCACAGCAGGTTTTGGCAAAATAACGGGCTGTCTTAGTGCTATCCCTTCAGGAACGTCGTGACGAAATGTCAAAGAAGCGTAACGCCTCGTCGAGCAAAAAAAAAAACAAAAATAGATTGACGTTTGCTTCTCGTTCTCTCAGCCTGCTTCTCCGCTTCATCGTCCTTCCATATTCCAGCCGGTGCTAGGTGGTACTTTTTTGCTGATTTTTGTAGTGATGTAGGTTTGAACTTACGATCCGAAGATTGATTAATCATATCTGCTTCGGATTCTGCTGCTCCTGATCCACGATGCTAAAGCTATCTCGGTGGCGTGCGTTGATTTATTCGCCAATATAAAGAATGATTCGATAACAGCTTCAGATTCAACATCCAAAACTTGTTTTCATTGAGATATTTCATTGTGGTAGAGCATTACGATCCCTTCTTTTAAATATCTGTGGAATAAGATTGTTTCTTCCCTCTTTCAAACAATCCTATGATCCACCAAAACATTCACCTGTTCGGCACATATTCTCCGACGAAATTATAAATAATTGGTGATTTTTTGATGGACAAGTTCCCAATCCAATCCAGCTGCAGTAATGTTTTCTTTGGTGCTTTTGGATGAGTAGGGGAAAATGAAGAAACAAAAAAGATACACAAATTTGTAAACAGAAGCATAGGCTCTGTAAGAGAGAGACAAAATGTGTTGCCAAATGCGTAACATATCTCCCAACCTTTTTGCTCCTAGCATTTAAAGAGCAGTTGAAAAGCATTCTGTATGCTCCCAAGTGAAACCACTTCAAGCAGTTGAAATGCTAATTAACAGCCGAAAGCTTTTGAGCAGAACAGCTTATGCTAACTCAAGGCAGCTATGCATTCGAACTGCTTATGTAGGGCAGCAAGCAGTTTAAATGCGTAATACGGGCTGATACACGGCTTATTCAAATGCTTAGTGGTTACCTGGGTAGTATTTTCCAAAAAAAATTGGAGATATTATTTTTTTCAATAATTTTAAAGTTTAAAATCAATGAACAGATAGTGAGTCTGCAAGTTGTACTCTCGGTATTTGTCTAACAAATTCCGTAGGGTAAACATCTGAACCATCGTTGATCGGGGCATACGATAGCTAGAATGGCATTTGGCGGTAACTCCACAGTTATCTCAGTCGCACAGTAACAAGTATCCCGTCAGAAGGTAATCCCTCTGTAAGTACCTATCACACTCTAGTTTGTGCCTTTGGAAACTAGGAATGTCAATTTTCCATTGTAACAACATCTGACATTGCTCGTTGCGTTTGCAAATTGATGGCTAAACATGACGACCCTTGATGGACAGTAATATATTCCGATTACCGTCCCATCGAGTTACGCTTCGTCCAACTATTTATAATCCCATTCCTCCGCGCAGAGACCAAAATTCATCTTGCTGCACGTGACCAAATATGGTAATCTCGCAGTCCAGGAAAGATGGTAGAAACAAAAGCAACGTGTCAACACGAATGTTTCCTCGATCCACCATGCAAACACGAAAAAACATTTGGATAAGTCCAGATCACGAAAAAGCAGCAAGCAATCCTTCCTATCAGAAATGATCCCGGTTCTCAACGCTGGCTGCTGGCTGGATGTCTGCATACCTATAAGGGACCAGTAAAATTTCTCACCTGACAAACATTTCTGCCTCATTAGGCCAAACATGGATGACCAAGGACCTGGGACCAGGGACCTGCGCAAGTTCTGCCCGCGATCGCCAATAGACAGCTTGACGACTTCGCTCGGTTGTGTTCGGCGTCTGAGGAAGGAACGCTGCAGCCCCAGGTGCAAAGCGTGATACGGTAAATACCAAAACGACGACGGTTGGTTGGTTGGTTCCCGAGCAGAATCGCCAAAAGCGTGAGGTGTGAGAGCATGGGATGCATAAATAAAACAGTGATTCTTCTGAATTCGATTGCAATTTTTGCATAAACCATGATTGCCCGGTTCCATTGTCTTCTGCTTGTTGCGCGCATAAGTTCTTTCGAGTCGAGTCGAGACCATTTTCTTTCTGCTCGAGCACCAGGGAAATTTACAAGTTGAAAATAATCAACGGATTGTTTGTTTATTCCCTTTTCCCGATTATTGTTATTTTTGTTCTTTCTCGGTGCAACAGATGCATTATGGTTATGCACCGCACCGTGTCTTGGCCCTGGCCCTAATGTGCAGCACACTCGCCTTCGTGTTCAGAGAGGTCGAATGGTGGAAAAGGGTGTTGATGTTTGTTGCACATTTAATTCATTCGTTATTTGTTTGTTTTCGGATTCGTGAGACGAGGCCGGTCAGGGGCTGAGTGAAATACACGACCGAAGATCATGGCTGGTTGCATCAAAACAATCGAAGTTAATCAGGTCCATGAGAATATTTTAGCCAGTGTTTGAACGACAAAGATGGGAAAGGAAGGAAGGAGGCATATTTTGTTAGCACTTTTGAAAAGGAATAACGCAAATTTATAAAATAAAAAGAAAAGAATAGAAGGGAACTTACCATTAGCGTAGATTTGGATTTTTTTGGAGGGAGCCCAGGGGGGCCTGACTTGAGATGACTTTTAAACGGCATGGACGCCCAATATGTAAATATGTAAATCGTCATTGCAGTTTTGCAGAATCGAAATGACTGTTTTAGATTTGTTTTTAGTTTAGTAAACTATATCAGTATGAACAATTACTTCAAGAATTTTCCCCTCGGTTGATGCAGTTGAATCATGAATTCCTCCAGAGATTCCTTCAAAAATTCATGTAGAAATTCCACCAGACATTTCTTCCGGGATGTGTTCTGGGATATATTTAGAGGTTACTCCACTGCCAATTCTGGAAAGTGACGTAAGCGCCATTCAAAATTTCGATATTTTTTGGTATATAATATGTAATATCTGGTGTAAAAATAACACTGTGGTATGCCTGCTGTATTAGAATGCAAGGTCTAGTCGTAATCTATCATCTATGGAAAGAAATTTAGAGGATGAGCAAGAGTTTGATGCATAATAACCAAAAAATGGGACAAAACCTTCAATGTCGCTTACGTCACTTTGCAGAATTACGGCAGTCCAGTGATTGTTCAAGTGCTGTGTTCGAGATTTCGTTCAGGAATTTCTCCAGAGATCCTTTAAGGTTCGTCTGCAGGTATGCCTTCAGATATTTCTTCAGGGATTTCTCCATATATTCCTTCCAGAATGCCGTTAGAGATTGCTCCAATAATTCCATCTGGAATTATTCGAAGTATTTCTGCAGGAATGTCTTCCAGAAATTCGTTCAGAATTTTTTTCTAGAAATTTGTCAAAAAAATAATCCATTTTCCTTAAAATTATGTTTGAAAAATCATTTAGGAGTCCATCCAAGTATTCCTTCAATAATTCGTCCAGAAATAATTGCAGAAGTGGATTTCTTCAGATATTTCATACAAGGATTCCCACATAAATTCTTCCAGGAATTCGCTAAGAAAGCCCTCCAAGAATTTTTCCAGGGATTTACCCGGGAATTCCTTCTATGATTCCTTCAGGAACAACTTTCAGGATTATTTTAAAAATGCCTCCAAGAACTCTACTAGGGATTCCTTCAGAATTTCCTCAAGAATTTCAGTGATTATTCCAGTACTTTTTCTTGGGATTTCTGCAGAAACTCCTCTTAGAATTCCCTCACAAATTGATGCTTGGATTTTGTTTAGGAATTCTTCCTGGGATTCCTCAAGGATTCCTCAAGATTCCACCAGAAATTCCTCTGGGAATTCTTCCAGGATTCCTCTGGGAATTCCTGCATGGATTCTTCCTAATTATCTTACAGGGATTCGTCCGGGAATTCTTCTAGAGATTCTACAAGGAATTCCTCTAGAGATTCCTCCAGGAATGCTTTCAGGGGTTCTTCCAGGGATTTTTCTTGAAAGAGCTCCAGTGGTTCTTCAAAAAATCTCCAGGATTTCCAACAGGGATTTATCTAGGGATTCCTACAGGGATTCCTCATTGAATTTAGGCAGGGGTTCCTCCAAGAATTCCTCCAGAGATTTCTCAAAGAATTCCTCTAGAGATTCCTCCAGGAATTCCTACAGGCATGTTTCCAGAATTTTTCCAGGGGTTCCTCCAGGCATTCCTTCAAGAATTCCTCAAGAGATTTCTCTAGGAATTCCTCCAGAAATTCCTTTAGGAATACCTCCAGGCATTCCTCCAGTAGTTCCTCCAGGGATTTTCATAGGGTTTCTTCTAGGCATTCCTCCAGGATTTCGTTCAAGGACTCCTACAGGAATACCTTTATGAAATCCAACAGGAATTAACCCAGGAATTCCTTCAGAAATTACTACAGCAATTTCTCCTAGAAATCCTCTACGGATTCTCTCACGATTTCCCCTCCCGGAGTTTATCCAGTAATTATTCCAAGAATTCTTCCAGGGATTCCTCTATGAATTGCTCCCAAGATTCCTCTGGGAATTTCTTCAAGGATTTCTTCAGGAATCTCCCAAGAAATCCTCCAGGGGTTCCTTCAGAAGTTCACCCAGGAATTCGTCCCGGAATTTATCCAGGAATTATTTCAGGTATTCCTCCAGGCATTCCTTTAGGATTTCATCCAGGCGTTTCTCCAGGGACTGCTCCAAGAATTCCACCAAGAATTCCTTCAAGAATTGCCCCAGGTATTTCTGAAGGAATTCCTCTATGGATTCCTTCAGAAAGTCTTTCAGGAATTTATTCAGAGATTCCTCCAGGAATTCTTCGAGGGTTTTCTCCACGATTCCTTCAGGAATTCCTCTGGGAATTCCTTCTAGGGATCTCTCCTAGAATTCCTCTGCGATTTCCTCTAGGAATTTCTTCATAAATTTCTCCAGGGATTTCTAGTGTAGAATTAGCAGTAGTTAAAATACACAGAAAAAAATTAAAAAAAAATCCAGGGATTTCTCTCAGGATTCTTCCAGATATTCCTCCAGGAATACCTCCGATGATGTATTCAGAAGCCCTGATGAAGATCCCAACCACAGGATCAAAACGTAGGCAATGATTTGAAATAATCAACGCTTTTTCTGTGACTGAAAGCCGAAAAAACACCAAGTTTCTATATTCAGAAATTCCTCCAAGAATTCCTCCTGGAATTCCTCCAGAAATTCCTCTGGATGTTCTTCTAAAAAGTTCTCTCGGAATTTCTCAAGAAATTACTCAGGGAAGCCTCCAAGAATTCTTTTTGAGGAATTCATTCATGGATTCTCCCAGGAATTCCACGGATTATTTCACGGAATTTCTCCATGAATTCCTCTACGGATTTTTCCAAGAATTCCCCCAGGAATTCTTCCAACAATTTCTCCAGCAATTTCTCTAAGGATTCCTCCAGGAGATCATCAAGAAGTTTCTTCAGAAATTTCTCCAGGGATTTATCTCAGATTTCCTCTAGGAAATCGTCCAGGAGTTCATCCAGGGATTCTTTCCGGATTTCTTCCAGGGTCTGCTACAGGAATTTCTTCAGGGAGTCCTCCAGCAATTTCTCCTGGAATTTCTCCAGGCAATCCTTCAGGGTTTCCTCCAGGAATTACTTTAGGAATACCTCACGGGTTTATTCAGAAATTCCTCCAGATTTCCCAAGGAATTCATCTAGACATTGCTCCGGGAATTCTCCCAGAGGTCCCTGTTACCACAGGGACATCGAGAACTGGCAACACGGTCGTCCAAATGTCAGATCGCGAGCTACCGATCTATGTGTGATGAAATGTCTACGGCTGCTCTACGGCTGAAATGTCATTCAGACATTCGTCTATCGTTACTTCACCAATTTGCACATGCGGTCCATTGTTCTTAATATTAGAGATTAAATTTGATAGCCCTAGTTAAACCTACAGTGAATTTGTTAATTACTACTTATATACTTACATACTAGCTTAACCTAAATTGAACTAAAGCTAGAAAGGTAATATATACAAAGGGAACATATGTAACATGCGATATTTACAAAAACTTTTATTATGTAGGGTTACACCTAATCGTACCGTAAAGGGCGTTGATTGAAAGGCCATTGTGTATTTAACAAAGCGCCAATGAAATGTAAGTTATATTACCCTTAAATCTACTTATCAACTAATTTATACATTAAATTTACAGTTTGAACCACGAAAATATAGCTGTTCGAAATCAGTGTGCGGTCTTTCATTTCTCGGCGCCAACAATCTTCAAAATTTCATCGTGCAAATGACGAACCCAGGTGATCCGAACTCACCAGCAGCCGCTCAGCCCGCGGACAACCGTAATCTGGTAGATGCAGTTCATGGTTTGGAAAGGCAGTTGGAACGGTGCCAGTTGCAAGCCGTTCCAGGCAGAGAGGAAATCGAAGACCTAAGGCGTCAGCTACAGCAGTGTAAAAGGCAACTCGGATTAGACCCAACCGAGTGGAGCATCAGTCCGCCGATCGGTCAGCATCGGTACAGTTTTCCAAATCCATCCGGGGACCAATACCAAGGTAACCAGCAGCCTAGAAACCTGGGTGCCCACAAGAAAACCTATTCAACTGAGGTTGGTATTGCAGGTAAGAGTAGCTTTAATGAAAGTGGTTCCCTCAATAAAGTATACGGTGGTAATGTCCCTCATAAGTCCTCCACGATTCCCTACGATACGATTCCCCTTACCAGGGACCAACAGTATGATTTCCGCGGTATCGAACAAACTCCTTTCGATAGCCGCCAGCAATCTCGCATCCCCTTCGCTTACACTCAACAGCAGCGCGAACCCCTCGCGCGCTCCACGACCTGCAACATGCCGTCTACGTCGTTTGAAGAGTGGTTTCCCCGGCCACTTCAGCAGCAGCAGCAGCAGCAGCAGCAGCAGCAGCAGCAGCAGCAGCAGCAGCAGCAGCAGCAGCAGCATCAACAGCAGCAGCCGCAACGACAGAGCCTGAATTATTATCAAGGCGGTCCATCACCGCAACAGCTTGCCGCGCGTCAATCATTGGCTCGCGATCTACCGCAGTTCTCGGGTGATCCCTCCGATTGGCCTATTTTTATTTCCAACTACGAATACACGACGGCATCATGTGGTTATACGGATGGGGAGAACATGCTCCGTCTACAACGGTGTCTCAAAGGACCCGCCCTCGAAACGGTGCGCAGCCGACTAGTATTGCCAGCAGCGGTTCCGCAAGTCATCGAGGCACTTCGTTTTCGGTACGGACGTCCGGAGCTTTTGATCAACGCGTTGCTGGAGAAGGTGAGGAAGATTCCCGCTCCAAAACCCGATAAGTTGGAGGGCTTGATCGAATATGGTATGGCAGTGCAATCCCTTTGCGACCATATTGAAGCAGCCAATGAACATGCACACCTATCCAACCCGATGCTTCTTCAGGAACTCGTCGGGAAGCTACCATCGGACCAGAAGTTGGTATGGGCTGGGTACAAGCGTGGTCTCGGCATAGTGAACCTGAAAACATTCAGTAACTACATGCAAAACATCGTCAACGATGCAGCTAGTGTGGTCCTATTCGAACCGGAACACAATAGAAGGAAGGACAAACCGAAGTCCAGAGGGTATGTCAATTCTCACACAGGTAACACCGTTGAGGATCAACCGTCGACGATAGCCAAGCAGTTTGATTGCCTCTTCTGCCGAAAGGCGGGGCATCGGTTGCGAGAGTGTTCGGGATTCAAGGATTTGAACGTCGATGAACGTTGGCGAAAAGTAAGAGCATTCCCAAGGAACAATTCAAAGTCATAAATAAGCATGCATGTTGAACAATTGCTGGTTTATAACATTCACAGCTGAACAAAACCAAATGCTGAATAATAAGCTGAAATGATGCTATTTACATAGTAAATAAGCCAAAATGCAACATTTGGCACGTATGTGAACAACAACTTAATTATAAGCTTAACAAACGTTAGCCGTTTTTGTTTGTTCGATTTGCCCTTACTAGCTTTAATATAAGCTGAAGAAGAACTTTTTTCTACGCGTTAAAAAGCTTAAGTTCCACAGTTGCCGAAAGCTGATTATTGTGGTCTACATAAGTTGAACAAATGCTTTTGATGTTTAATACTTCAGCTATTGTGGGGACGTTCAATAATGGTTTAACAGTAAGCTGTATAAACGGATTTATGATTTATTTGTTCGCTTATCACTTTTCGATTGAACAACAGATCAAAGTGATTATAATAGAGCAGTATTGGAACGTTCCTCATGATTAAATATGTATTGATGTTTGTTGCACACCAATGCGAAATATTCAAAACATTTGCTAATTTTCGTAGCAATTTCAAAGTTGTAGTCATTTTCACAACTTTTTTTCTAATAAATATTTACAACCTTTCAAAAATCTGAAGATTGATCTTTCACAACTTTGTGAACATGTATCACTCTCAGCGAGCATCTTTCCAATTCCAGGATGGCGTAGTCGGTAAGGCATGCGACAGGTGATTGGGAGATCACGAGTTCAAATCCCAAGTTGAGACATTTTTAGAAGAGCTTGAGTGTTATAAATGCGTTTAGATGCGACAAATAAACATGATTGCACCTCGCACTTCAATTTGTTTTTGTTTTCGCAGCAGGTTATTGTAGCTGAATACAAGTTTTCTATGAGGCTGATATAACACAGATTACTTCCTACTGTAAAGCCTCTATCGCGCTTGCAGAAAAGATTGCTGAATAACTTCTCCACTTTTGTTTGAACAACGCCTGATTACAAGCTGTGATGAAATAATGTTAAACTGTTGTTCAATTAAATGTGGAATAAAAAAGTCTTTGCAATGTTGGTTAAATGAGTGATTGTTCCTTGGGTTGTCGCTGTGCCAGATTTGTCTATTCAGCCATGGTAGGCGATCGTGCAGAAGCAGCAACCGCTGCAATGTGGACGGCTGCCAGTATCGCCACCATCCGCTGTTGCATGCAGCAAGGCGGACTACAGAAGCTACGGCGTTAACCCAACACGCGGAGAATCACACTCATCAGTATCTTGGATCGAGCGTCCTGTTTCGGATCGTGCCCGTTACTCTATATGGGCAAACTGGTGAGGTGAACACGTATGCGTTCTTAGATGAGGGATCCGAGCTGACCTTGATGGAGAGCGAAATCGCGGAGCAACTTGGAGTGGACGGAACAACCCAGCCACTATGCCTTCGGTGGACGGGTAACACATCGAGAATCGAGGGGAAGTCAAAGGCTGTCACTGTCACCGTCGGTGGGGCTGGTTCGCAGAAACGGTTTAGAATGTCGAATGTCCGTACGGTGGCGAATCTTAATCTTCCGAGTCAAACGTTTCAACTAGAAGAAGCAGTAAAACAATTCGACTACCTCAAGCAGCTGCCTGTACAGAGCTACACGAACGCCGTGCCGAAGCTTCTGATTGGACTCGATAATCTGCACCTGGCGGTTCCTCTCAAGACAAGAGAAGGGACCGGGAACGGACCAGTTGCAGTTAAAACCAGACTTGGGTGGTGCGTTTATGGGAAGCAACAACCTGGAACAAAGGGTGGATACAATTTCCACATCTGTGAATGCACGACGAATAAAGATCTTCATGAAGCCATCAAGCAGTTCTACGATGTGGAAGAAGCTGGATCAGGGAATGTTACTCTGCGTTCAAAAGAAGAGCAGCGAGCATTGGACTTGTTGGAACAAACAACGGTTCGGGTCGGTAACAAATTCGAAACGGCATTACTGTGGAAGGAAGACGACTTCGAGTTACCCGATAGCTACAGGATGGCGTTACGCAGACTAGAATGCCTGGAACGGAAAATGCTACGGGATCCAGCATTGAAGGATAATGTAGTCCGACAGATGCACGACTTCGTAAACAAAGGCTACATCCATAAAGCGACGAACGACGAACTCCAAGAAGCGGATCCTCGTAGAATTTGGTATCTGCCGGTTGGGGTGGTGACCAATCCCAAGAAGCCAGGGAAGACACGCATCGTTTGGGACGCTGCGGCAAAGGTAAACGGCGTTTCATTAAACAGTATGCTGCTTAAAGGCCCTGATCAATTGGTGTCGCTGTTAGGAGTGCTGTTCCGCTTTCGGCAGTTTCAGATCGCAGTTTGCTCGGACGTGAAGGAAATGTTTTTGCAGATACTGATGCGTGCAATCGACAAGCACTCACAACGGATTCTATGGCGTGTGGATCCAGCTCAAGATCCGGAGATCTACTTGGTTGATGTAGCTACGTTCGGGTCGACGTGTTCTCCAGCATCCGCCCAATTCATAAAGAATAAGAACGCATTGGAGCACAGTGGCCAGTTTCCCAGAGCGGCAGAAGGTATACTAAAAAGTACCTACGTAGACGATTACCTGGATAGCTTTGGGTCGGAGGAAGAAGCTTCTCTCATTTCCGAAGAAGTTCGTCAGATTTTTCGCAACGGTGGATTCGAATTGAGAAATTGGATCTCAAATAGTGAGGGCGTTCTACAGCACCTTGGAGAAAAACAAGCTGCTGCCAGAAAAAGCCTGATAACAGCGAGCGCCAATACTGAGCGTGTGCTCGGGATGTTGTGGGATCCACGGACGGATGAACTATTGTTCAGCACTCGAATGAGCGATGAAGTTCAATCTCTTCTGGAAAGCGGAAGAATACCAACGAAGAGACAAGTTTTACGCTGTGTAATGACACTGTTCGACCCTTTGGGGCTATTGGCTACGTTTTTGATCCATGGCAAGATTCTTGTACAAGACTTGTGGCGAGCGGGAACAGGATGGGACGACGAAGTCGGCGACGATCAGTATTCAGACTGGCGTAGGTGGGTCAAGATGATATCGTACATCGAAAACATTCGGATTCCTCGTTGCTATTTCCCGGAAGCGTCAGTACGTACATACGAGGACGCCGAACTCCACGTATTCGTAGATGCCAGTTCGCTAGCCTACTCTTGTGCATTGTATTTGCGGACCATCAACATCCATGGCATTCCTCAATGTAGCCTGATCGCTGCGAAAGCGAAGGTCGCGCCGCTAAAACCGATGACTATACCGAAGCTGGAACTACAAGGATGTCTCCTTGGAACAAGGATGCTGAAGTTCGTGCAAGCCAACCAGTCAATTTCCATAACAAAACGAATTCTATGGACGGACAGTTCAATTGCGCTTTCGTGGATTCGTGCAGACCCGAGAAATTACCGGCCATTCGTGGCCAACCGAGTTGGAGAAATCCTGGAGACGACGACAGCCGACGAATGGAGATGGGTGCCATCGGAATCCAACGCGGCAGATGAAGCAACAAAGTGGGGAAGTGGACCCTACTTCAGTCGAGACAGCAAATGGTTTAACGGGCCAGACTTCTTAGTCCTGCCGGAAGCCGATTGGCCGAAGCCTACCAATCCAGTGGTGGACACGTCTGAGGAGGTCCGGTCGTCAGTTTTCCTTCATGCTACATGGGAGTCGGTGATTGCTTATGAGCGGTTCTCAAAATGGGAAAGGTTGCAGCGTAGTGTGGCTTACGTGCTACGTTTTATAAACAACGCCAGGAAGAAAGAAGAGAAAAACAGCGGTCGGCTAACCCAGCCGGAGCTAAGTGCAGCAGAAGTTCACATCCTAAGACATGTCCAAATGGAAGCCTTTCCGGATGAAGTTGCGACGTTGCAGAACAATCAAACCTTGACGGAAGACAAGCGGGAAACGATCGACAGATCGAGCATTATATACCAACTAATGCCGATGATGGATAAGCAGGGGTTGATGCGGCAGAACAGCCGAATTGCACCAGCGAAGAATCTCCATTACAGCGTGCGCTTTCCAGTTATCCTACCAAGGAAGCATCGCTGCACAGAGCTTATCGTCGAACAATATCATCGCCTCTATCGCCATGCAAACTCCGAGACAGTGGTGAACGAAGTTCGTCAAGTATACGTCATACCGAAACTTCGATCTGTGGTGAAAGCAGTTAGCCGAAGCTGCCAATTCTGCAAGGTTCGTAAAGCACTTCCGACTATACCTCCGATGGCTCCGCTGCCCCAAGCGCGATTAGCAATTAGTGTTCGTCCTTTTAGCTACGTCGGAGTGGACTATTTCGGTCCACTGCTAGTTAAACAGGGTCGCGCGAACGTAAAAAGGTGGATTGCGCTCTTCACCTGCCTGACCGTCCGCGCTGTCCACCTCGAGGTGGCCTACAATCTATCAGCAGCATCGTGCGTTTCCTGCATCCGAAGATTTGTCTGTCGTCGTGGAGCACCAGTGGAGTTCTTCAGCGACAATGCTACGAATTTCAGAGGTGTTGATCGATCGCTGCGTGAACAGATCAACGAAGGAGTAACGGCGACCTTCACCAGCGCGAACACGAAATGGACGTTCATTCCGCCAAGCGCTCCGCACATGGGCGGTGCGTGGGAGCGCCTCGTCCGCTCAGTGAAGGCAGCGATTGGGGATGCGTATACCGAAGGGAAACTCAACGATGAAGGGCTGCATACTGTTATCGTGGAGGCAGAGGGAATTGTAAATACTAGACCACTTACATACCTACCGCTTGATTCCGCGGAATCCGAGGCTCTCACCCCGAACCACTTTCTGCTGGGCAGTTCCAATGGAATCAAGCAGCCAAGCGTGGACATAGAGTCTCAGCAAGGAACCTCTAGGGATTCTTGGAACCATATCCAGCGGAACCTGAATCGATTCTGGCAACGCTGGCTGAAGGAGTATCTTCCAGTGATCCGCAAACAGTCGAAATGGTTTGAGGAGTCTCGATTAGTGAAAGCCGGGGACCTCGTACTGATAGCGGACGAAGGTAAACGGAACGGATGGATCCGTGGAACCGTGACGGAGTCGATCAGGGCACCGGATGGCCACGTGCGCCAAGCTATAATAAAGACTGCAGCGGGAGTTCTTCGAAGGCCGGTATCGAAACTGGCGGTACTCGATGTTAGGAGTGATTGTACGGTCAACGAGACCAGTGGACCGCACCCGGGGGAGGATGTTACCACAGGGACATCGAGAACTGGCAACACGGTCGTCCAAATGTCAGATCGCGAGCTACCGATCTATGTGTGATGAAATGTCTACGGCTGCTCTACGGCTGAAATGTCATTCAGACATTCGTCTATCGTTACTTCACCAATTTGCACATGCGGTCCATTGTTCTTAATATTAGAGATTAAATTTGATAGCCCTAGTTAAACCTACAGTGAATTTGTTAATTACTACTTATATACTTACATACTAGCTTAACCTAAATTGAACTAAAGCTAGAAAGGTAATATATACAAAGGGAACATATGTAACATGCGATATTTACAAAAACTTTTATTATGTAGGGTTACACCTAATCGTACCGTAAAGGGCGATGATTGAAAGGCCATTGTGTATTTAACAAAGCGCCAATGAAATGTAAGTTATATTACCCTTAAATCTACTTATCAACTAATTTATACATTAAATTTACAGTTCGAACCACGAAAATATAGCTGTTCGAAATCAGTGTGCGGTCTTTCATTTCTCGGCGCCAACAGTCCCAGAATTCCTTTAGAGATTCCACCAGGAATTTATCCTGGGATTGCTCCAGGCATCCGTCCAGGAATTTGTCCAAGGATGATCCAGGAAATCTTCAAATTATTCCTTCAGAAATTCCTCCAAGGATTCCTCCAAGAATTCCTCTAGCGATTTAGCATAGCATAGCATAGCATAGCATAGCATGAATACTTGCACAAATCTTGGATGGAGTTGCAAAGTTGAATATTTCCATTGACATTGCTGATGTCGCTACTATTTACAATGTCATAGATTCACTCAGCTCCACACACCTGGCCAAGTCCTTGCAAGCATTTATAAATCCCCTCATCAACTTAGAAAAAGCCCAGAACTGAAGCATCTTCCAATAGATGAAAGGATGTTGAAAATAGCGAATTTTCAACTTATATGCAGTTATGAAGTAAATATACTGAAGTAGGATTATTTATAAATAAATAATATTGGAAAGATCTCACCAATTGTTGTGGAGTTTTGTGGTTCAATGCCGATCATCTAATTGTCTTGATTAATGTTCTTCTTTGTAAAGAACAACACAATACTCAGCAAAGAACAACACAATACTCTCCAAGAATTCCTCTAGCGATTTCTCCAAAAATTCCGCCAGTTATACTTTTAGAAATTCTTCCAGGAATTTCTCCAGGGATTCCACCAAGAATTTGGCCAGAAGTTCCTGCAGGATTTCCTCCAGCGATTCCTCTGGAAGTTGCTTTAGGGATTTCTTCAGGAATTCATCCCGGGATTCCACCAGTAATTTTCCAAGAATTTCTCTGAAAATTTCTATAAGGATTCCTCCAGGAATTCGTCAAGAGGTTTCTGGTTTCTGGTTTCTGCAGGGATTTCTCCCAGATTTCCTCTAGGGAATCCTCCAGGAATCCATCCAAGAATAGTTACACGGAAATTCTCCAAGAATTCTTCTAGGGATTTCACCAGGAATTCTCCCTGGGAATTCGCCAGGAATTTGTTCAGAACTTCCTCCAGGCATTCCTCCAGAGATTCCTAAAGAAATTGTTCCAGGGATTCCTTCAGAGATTTTTTCAAGAATTCCCCCAGGAATTCTCCCTAGATTTTTTCCAGAAATTTCTATAAAGATTCATCCAGGAATACCTCAAGAGGACTCTTCAGAGATTTCTCCAGGGATTCCTCCCAGATTTCCTGTAGGGAATCCTCCAGGCATTAATCCAAGGATTCCTCCAGGATTTCTTTCAAGATTTGCTCCAGGAATTTCTTCAGGGAGTCCTCCAGGAATTTCCCCACCCGGGGATTCTTCCAGGGTTTTCTTCAAGTATTCCTGCACGAATTTATCCAGGAATTCCTCCACAGATTTCTCTAGGAATTCATCTAGGGATTGCTCAGGGAATTCTTCCAGAGGTCCCTCCAAGAATTCCTCTAGAGATTACACCAGGAATTCATCTAAGAATTTATCCAGAGATTGCTCCAGGCATTCGTCCAAGATTTTTTCCAAGGATGCCTAAAATCTGAAATCCTAAAATTATTCCTTCAGAAATTCCTCCAGGGATTCTTCCAAAGATTCCTCTAACGGGTTTTCCAGAAATTACTCCAGGAATATTTTCAGAAATTCCTTCAGGAACTTCTCCAGGAATTCTGCCAAGTCTTTGTCCAGAATTCCCCTAGGATTTTCTCGAGAAATTTCTCTAGGAGTTGCTTCAGGGCTTTCTCCAAGAATTGCTCTAGGAACTCCTCCAGGAATTCGTCCAGAAACACTTTCAACGATTTGTCCAGAAATTTGGCTAGAATTCTTCAGGGGCTTTTCAGGCGATTTCCTCAGAAATTTTTCAATAATCTTTTCCAGGGACTCAACCAAGATTTTTTTCAGGATTACGTGAAAGTTTTTAAATTACTTGAAGGATTTCCTCCAGCGATTTGTATTGGAATTCTTTAACCCTTTGAAGCCGGAATTTTTCCAAGCGTTCTTCTGGAGTTTTCTCTACGTTTTTCTGTAGTTTTGGTATTCAATAGTATAAAAACGGTAGAATATTATGCGGAATATTTTTTCTGGACATCCTAGGTCATCCAAACTATTCTTGAGCTTAGATCCTTAAGTCTATGGCTGTAACGCTAACTCCTTTCATTATACAAAGCTACAATTTGTAATCTATCATGTCCAGTAAGTCTTTTGAAAATTCAATAGACAGTTTCAGATCATTCGGGATATCCTAGATCATCCAAACTGTTCTTGAGTTTACATCCATAAGTCTACGGGTGTAACGGTAACTGATTTCATTATACAAAGCTGCGATTTGTAATCTATCATGCCCAGTATGTCTTCTGGAAGGTAAATAGACAGTATCAGATCAGTCGGGATATCCTTGGTCATCCAAACTGTTCTTCAGTTTAGATCCTAAAGTTTACGAGTGTAACGGTAACTTCTTTCATTAAAAGCTATGATTTGTAATCTATCATGTCCAACAAGTCTGCTGAAAGTTACAGTTCATGACAGTAAGGAGCCCATACCCAAAAATATAAAACAACGCGTATTGTTCCTCTAATTGCTTTCGTAAGTTCAGTGGATTATGTAACACCTTAACGTAGTGGCAAAAGTAGACCTGAAGCTATGGTCTCCGGAGTAGTGATGTTGATCTGGAATATCTCAAAACTATCATTACAGATTACAGTCTAAATTTCATTGTGAGACTAACTACTGTTACTATCAAGAGTTAAACTTCAGGACAGTTTGGACGACCCTCAATGTATCAAAGGTTCATAAAAATATATAGTAGACTATAGGTTGGTCCAGTCACCGCTATTGATTATGGAAACGTTACTCAGTATGTCAGATATAGCTGATGTTATGAGTGTAGATCTGAAGTTCTGATCTCATGGATATTTTGGCTGACCTGGAACATTCCCATAGTGTCTCTAAATGACATTTGAGATTTCAAGAGCTTCACAGATCTCAGCAGATTATGCTATGCTATTATTTATGGTGAAAACACATAAAATTTTTCTTGTAGATTTTAAGGACTGCATTATAGAACAGTTTGGGTGACCGTGAATGTCCCAAAGGGTTATAATAAAAAAGTGGACTTCAGATTGCTCCAGTAACTGTGGTTGATTATGCAGCGTTACTCAGTATAATAGATATGGATACTGTTACAAGTGTAGACCTGAAGTCCTGAACTCCAAGGTAGTTTGGTTGACTTGGAATATTCCTGTAGTGTCTCTGAATGACATTTGAGATTTCAAGAGCTTCGCGGACCCCAGTAGATTATACAATACTATTATATATGGTAAAAACACACAACATTATTCTTGTAGATTTGAAGGACTTTATTATAGAACAGTTTGGACGACCCTAGATGTCCCAAAGGTTTATAATAAGCTCTTGGACTTCAGATTGCTCCAGTAACTGCGATTGATTATGTAGCGTTTCTCAGTTACAGATATGCTTAAAGGAATAGAGATCCAGGATATTCCAAGATTGCTAATAAGCATAGTCAAATTGGATGATTAATTGCTGAAAAAAAACTCCAGTTAGTCATAAAAAAAAAAAGACACTACACCGTCTTCAACCAGAGGTTGCACAGACTGAACAATCACTAACATTAGGCAACGGACTACACGGAACACCCAGTGGACCAGTGGAGGATTTTTCGTTTGACGAAAAGTTTCCTCCGACTGGAGCGGGAATCGAACCCTCACTCCGTGGCACTCACAATACGCCTAAACGACTGACGCCGCTAACCGCACGTCCACGAAGCCCACAGGCATTATATAGTCATTTTCATAAAATTTTCCATTATGTTCTACTGGAGAAGATTTTGAAGGAAATCGTGAAGAAAATTCTGGGTTACTTCTAAAACAGATCGTAATTTCCAAAAAAGTTCAGCTATATGATTTGTTACGATAGTTTTGTAGATATGAGCAAAAAAAAAAAGAGTGAAGTGAGGCTTTTGGAATATTATTTTGTATTTTCAATATCATCGTGTTACGTTTAGTTATAAAAAAAAGTTGGTATAAATTAGCTAAGGCTGCTCACCATACCACTCTCGCGTACGCTTCAACTATATGAGCCCTTTCTTCAACTATATGTGACATCTATTTTCTCTAGGGGTTCAACAGCTTCTGCTGGAATTCCATTGCGAATTCTACCAGATTTTTTCCACAAGATACTTGAATTCCACAAGGAAGCACTTAACAATACTTTGTAGTAATGTTGCTAGAAAATTCAGAGGTTCTTTGGGATAGAATTTAGATTTCATTTCTCAGCGATTGAAAAAAGAAGTTGTAAAAAGCATTGCTACTTACATAATTCTGGTTATATCATATTCCTGAACAACTGTTAGTTCTATTTTGGTCAAGTTGAAAATAGTCTTCAATAACTATCAATCTCATCACATATTATGCTAAATAATAATATCTATTATCTGTGTTTGTCATCAAGACAGTGAGTTTCAGATTTTTTTTTAATTTAAAGTCATGAAAAATTTCTGGAGGAGCCTGGTGGATTCTGAGGGGGGGGGGGATAGGTGCCCCCAGGTCCCCCCTCTAATTGCGCCAATGGAACTTCAAATCTTCCACAATTAAGCTGAATTATATGATCAATTTTCAGGCATTATTTTCCGACAAAACCCATAATGACGAAGAGAACAACCTGCCGATAAAACCCGTCACCCTACACAGTAGAAAAAATGACCGACTTCGGCAATGTTTTACCGAAATCTCAATTGTTATATTTTATATTTTATTATAGTATATTTTACAGGAAAAATTCGATAGTTAGTCGATTGACCACTCGCGGCGCTGGCATCGCTTTTTCTTTCTGTGTGACGTTTGCTCACTAACGCCACCTAATGGTGGTCCGGCCAAAATACAGCACGATTAACATTGGGCTGTTGCGTTTTCATAGCGATGTCCTAGGAGACCGCGGACCACCGGTTGGGAACCCGTGCTCTAGAGAGAGGTGGACTATGGCCGAGCGTTACGGCCTAAACAGCAAATTTAGGATTCTCATACAAAAAGCGTTACAAGTTGATGGGGAAGGTATCAGTAGGTCGGCTCCAGAGGCACATTCTCCTCCATTTGAGAAATCAGGCCAAACATTTCAATATAGGTCCTATCTGCATTTGAGAGACTCTCTTTGTTCACCTTTTATTTTAATTATTGCAATGTAATGGTACACTTTTCTACTATTATTGCAGTACAAATCAAAAGACGATTGTTCAATGCAAGGAGACAATCATAATACAAATAAACAGCTGAGATATTAACAAAAGAGAGGCAAGCCAAAGAGAGCCTCTCTTCTGCAGATAGGACCTTTAGACATGTTTGGCCATTAATTAATGAATTTGTGCCATCAATGCCAGGGGAGGGGGTCAACAGATGTACATTTTAGCGTTACGTAATAAATGGATGTTGCCTTACTCAGTGTTGCACACTGTCATCGTTGCTTTAATCAGTCTGACCAGCTCCCTAGGAAAGCCGTTTTCGTCGATGATTTGCCATAGCTCTTTGCGATCGATACTGTCGCATGCTGCCTTGATATTGATGTACGCCGTACGGTTAAGATCTGGTCAGTTGCCGCCGGCCGTTGATGAAGCCGGCTTGATAACTTCTTTGATAACTCATACGTTTTAGGTGATGATGACCGAAGAAAATCTGGGATTGCACTTTGTAGGCGACATTCAATGAACTTTTTACTAGTCGTCAAATTTTACTGATCGCTTCTCACCCTCGAAGCGAGACATAATTTATCGATATTCCGTAATTCGAAAACTAATGAATTTGTTGGCAAGTCAAGTTTGTTATCAGAACCTCAAACCAACCATCTACTTACAGAAAGCCTCATTGTTCACATATTTATAGTAAACATTGAACATTTACGTACGAACTAAATTCAGACAAATTAGCACAATTTCTCAGCTTTCCCTTTCGAAATCAAACGACATTTTTCTTGTTCACTCAAATTACACGTGGTGAAACTACCGCGAAAAAATAGAACAAAAATCAAAGGGCATCCAATTCAGTCATCGATTTCCTGTCAAATCAGGAACACATACTCTCTTAAAATCATCCTGCGGCAACTTCGGCAGCAGTAGAAAGACGTTGAAATTGAAAGAACGCGTGAGTGATTGGAATGCATTTTTCCTCCGGTGTTGAATCTTTCACGCCTGACTTTAATGGAAGTGAGCTAAAAAAAATCGAAATGTCACACCCCTCACTCCATAGCAACAACGGCCACGACCAGCATTACACTCCAATAAAAGAATTAGTCTCAATTTTCCCAACTCAACTCCCGACTCCGATGATTCCGATTGTCGACAGCTTCTCCTCTATGGGGATGCGAGCGAGTGTTGAAATTGTTAATTTTCTCCAGAGTGATAAAACTGACAGAAAAATACATCCATTAAAGTGCGATTTCTTACGCCGAGAATTAGGTTGAGGGGACGAGGATAACGAAGACGACGCGTGAAAGAACTTCAAATTGAGGGAGAGAAAAATGTTGTCTCCGCGTCTTCGCTTTGGCACTAATGGCCTGCCCCTGGCCGTGTCATCAGATTCCATTTCAGGTTGCTATACTCTGCCAAAAGAAGACAAAAAAAAGAATGCTTAATTTCAGTTCCGATGGGTCCCTTGCAATTGCCATCGGCGAATACCAGCTACCTACAATTCGTTGGCTTTTAATTACGAATCATCCTGGTCCGGGGTCGGCAATAAATGATTGTCGCTTGTTTTTTTTCGCTTTACTTAGTAGCACCTTCTATTTACACTCAGCGAAAAAAACTAGCGAAATTCATCGAAATACCTTATGAAAATTTGCTATAACTAATTCTTATGGATGCCATAAGAATACCTTATGAAAATTAATCGTGCTTGCTATGACAAATTTCATAAGATAGACTTATGAAAAGAACAAAAAAATCATAAAATGATGCAGACTGGATTCGATCCATGAACGTCGGGATCACCGAGCCCGTGTTTTATCCACACGGCTACCGACGGTTGAGAATACCATGTTGCTAAACATGAATAAAAGCCAAGCTGTGAGACGATTTTACGTCATAGAGTGACCTTATGAAATTCATCAGAATCATTATGAATTATTTAAAGGCCGTTTCATAAGATGGGCCTTATGGAAATCTTAAGGTTATTTGGCTGAGTGTACCAGCGAGGAGCGAAATCGCGTTTTTCGAGTTTTTTTTTTCTTCACGTGTCCAATCCCTCGCGCGACATCCAGTGCAATGTTGTACGCCCAAATGGAGAGGTAGCCAAAAAGTTGTATAATTAATTAAATTTTATTTGATTAGTCAAGCCAACGGTCTTCGTTGGACCAAATGAACATTGCGGAAAAAATGTTTTTTCTTACACTAGTGGCAAAGAGAACTGCGTTTGGAAGATGCGAATGACAAATAAAAAAACAAGAGCGTAGGAATTTGAAGAATTTTTCCAACATAGAAAATAATTAAAGCAATGTTTGCGTCTTTTTTCATGGGTGATGATTATTCAGCAAATTGAAGAGAGTCAATCTTAGGAGGGTTACGGATGACTTGGATATTGACTTCTCAGTCACAGTCCCTGCTGAAGTTTTAAGACTTAATACAGAATTGAAAAACTTTTACTTTCTAGCGGATTTCTAGCAGATTCCTAATGGCTTCTCAGCGGATTCCTGACAGATTTCCAGAGGATTCTTGATGGATTACCAGCGGAATCCTAGCGTATTCCTAGCGGAAACCCAGATGACTCCAAGTGAATTCCAGCTATCCCAGCGGATTCCCAGCGGAATCCTAATGGATTTCCAGCAAAATCCTAGAGGATTCCCAGCGTAACCCCAGAGGAATCTCAGCGGATTCCCAACGGAATGCTAATGGATTCCCAATGGAGTCCTTGCGGATTCCTAGCGGATTTCCAGCGGAATCCTAGCGAATTCCCAGTGGATTCCCAGTGGATTCCCAGCGGAATCCTAGCGGATTTCCAGCGAAATCCTAGCGGATTCCCAGCGGAATGTTAGCGGATTCCCAGCGGAATGCTAGTGGATTCCCATTGGAGTCCTTGCGGATTCCTAGCGGATTTCCAGCGGAATCCTAGCAAATTACCAGCAGATTCCCAGTGGATTCCCACCGGATTGCCAGAGGATTCCCAGCGGAATCCTAGTGGATTCCCAGCAGAATTCTAGTGATATTCTAGCGGATTCCCAGTAGAATCCCAGCTGATTCGCAGCAAAATCCTAGTGGATTCCCGGCGTAATCCCAGAGGAATCTCAGCGGATTCCCAGCGGAATCATAAATGCTTCCCAACTTAACGCAAATGGATTCCCAATGGAGTCCGAGCGGATTCCTAGCGGATTCCCAGCGGAATTTTAGCGGATTCCCAGCGGAATACTAGCGGAATACTAGCGGAATCCTAGCGGAATCCCATCGGATTCCCAGCGGAATCCCAGCGGATTCCCGACGAAATCCCAACAGAATCCTAGCGGATTCCCAGCGGAATCCTAGCGGAATCTCAGCAGAACCTCAGCGGAATCCCAGCGAAATCCCAGCGGAATCTCAGAAAAATCTCAGCGGATTCCTAGTGGAATCCCAGCGGATTCCCAGTGGAATCCCACCGTAATCTCAGCGGATTTTCAGTGGATTTCCAGTGGATTTCCAGTGGATTCTCACTTAGCGGAATCATAAATGATTCCCAACGGAATGCTAGGGGAATCCACTGTGTCTTTGTGGATTCCTAGTAGATTTTTGCGGATTCCCAGCGGATTTTCAGTGGAATACCAGCAAATTTTCAGCAGAATCATAGCGGATTCTCAGCGGAATCCCAGCGGAATCTCAGCAGAATCTCAGCGGATTCCCAGTAGAATAACAGTGGATTCCCAGTGGAATCCCAGCGTAAACTCCGCGGATTTCCAGCCGAATCCCAGCGGATTTCCAGCGGATTTCCGGCGGATTTCCAGTGGATTCTCACCCAGCGGAATCATAAATGGTTTCCAACGGAATCTTAGTGGTTTCCCAGTGGAGTTCTTGCGGATTCCTAGCGGATTCCCAGCGGAATCGTAGCGGATTCCCAGCGGAATTTTAGTGGACTCTCAGCAGAATTTTAGCGGAATTCCACCGGATTCCTAGTGGAATCCTAGTGGATTCATAGTGAAAAATTAGCGGAATTTTAGCTGAATTCCTGCCGAATCCTTGCGAAATTCCTGCAGAATCCTAGCGGATTCCCAGTGGAATCCTAGCGGATTCCTAGCGGAATCCTAGCGGATTCCCAGCGGAATCCTAGCGGATTCCCAGCGAAATCCTAGCGGATTCCCAGCGGAATCCTAGCGGATTCCCAGCGGAATCCCAGTGGAATCCCAGCGGATTCCCAGCGGATTCCCAGCGGATTCCTAGCGGATTCCCAGCGGATTCCTAGCGGATTCCCAGCGGACTCTTAGCGGATTGCCAGCGGAATCCTAGCGGATTGCCAGCGGAATCCTAGCGGATTGCCAGCGGAATCCTAGCGGATTGCCAGCGGAATCCTAGCGGATTGCCAGCGGAATCCTAGCGGATTGCCAGCGGTATCCTAGCGGATTGCCAGCGGAATCCTAGCGGATTCTTAGCGGAATCCCAGCGGATTCCCAGCGGAATCCCAGCGGATTCCCAGCGGAATCCCAGCGGATTCCCAGCGGAATCCCAGCGGATTCCCAGCGGATTCCCAACGGAATCCCAGCAGATTCCCAGCGGAATCCCACTGGGTATCCGGTGGGATACCGCCGGTATCGCGTGTCCTGTTCAACAGACTAAGGATTCCTTCGACAGTGAACACCAGGCTGGTTTTTGGGAATGCCGATCAACGACAGTTCTGGACAGGCTGGATCGATAAAAATCGAGTGTTTCAAAAATCTTTTATGATTTTCTTTTCTCTTTGTCAATTAAAGAACCATTTACATTCAATCCCCCCAACGATGTCCAACCGACAGAACTATAGTCCGGTACCAACTAATTATCGCCTTTTACACCTAGCACCCTGACGGCTCGTGATGATGCGTCTTGCGAAAGCATTCCTCTTCACGTTACATTTGCATCGCTGCAGCGCCAATCGCCACCCGTCCACACCGGGGAGTGATGGAGCACGATTTCTGCCACTTCCCATCGATTGATTTTCCGCGCTCCCTACACACAATCCATGTGGAAAAAGTTCAACCGCGCGCGGCGGCGCCGAAATCGGTATTCCAAAGATCCCACACGCTGCTGGTGGTGGCTGACCACCACGCAATAGTGTCGTTGAATGGATGGAAGAAAAAAAAATTGATGAGAAAATTATTGACCGCGCCGCCATCGGCTTCAGGACCGAACGTCCTTTGAGGTACCTACCCTGGAAGACGCGTCTTTGGCGAAGCTATGGCGGCAAGCACGGCGCAGTAGAAGTAATTAAGGTGGTGGCGGCGTCGTCGGCTCGGTGCATTCAATGAACCCGTTTGTTCAATTACCACCGCCACACCATCATCAGCATCAGAGAACGGACGGACGGGCGGATGAGGCTGACCAAACGATGTTCTACTAAATTGAATGGAAATGAGTCTATTTGCGCCGCCATTCGGGGACCGTGTACGCTGGATGCGAAAATAGCAGCAGCTTATGAACCGCCGACTGCCGTTTATGTGCGGGAAGAAAGACGTGAGCATATTTATTGATTATTTCATTAGACGTGTGCTGTTTGGACGTTTGCTTGATTTATACCCCCGCGGATGGTATTAAGGTGTTCAGCGTCGTCATCGTCGTCGTGATTCGGATAATGGTCACGAACTTTAAACTGGAGCGTGTAAACCGCAGTATCTAGGATGTTTGGCAGTAATTGATGTTCTGTGATGCCACAGAGAGGTAATTTTAGTCTATTGAAGAAAAACGTTTTAAAGATAACAGATAATCGATAAGCAACTTCTCCGCTTCACTTCTATGATGGTAATCTAAATTCCGTTCAGAAGAATTTGATCATTTAATTCCTCCCTCTTGACGGATCATTTAACACTCCCTTCAATGTTTTTTTTTTGCTCACTGCTTGCAAGTTTTTCCGTCTTTCACCATCACTGCAATAAAAGTTTTAGGTTCGCCTCCTGTCTATAAATGCTAGATGTACATATTTACGAGGAAACTTTTCATGAGATTACGTTGTAGATAGGTATTCGTTGATTATTACAGATGTAACTATTCCTGCGAACCATCGCGGCCATCACGAGGCAATCATTAGAACCAATTTTTGGAATCACTCATCTTTCTGCGCTCTCACAAACATAGAGTAATAATTCATGTGTATATCACAGTTTTATGCCTCCATATTAGGGTGGCCCACACTTATATGGAAAACAGAAAAAATAAAAATTCCAAGTCTTACCTCTTCAATCAGTTCTTTTGAACTCCCAGAAGCTTTGTTCAAAATTTGAGCAAAATCGATTAAGTCTGAGGGGGCGCTCAACGAGCTTGAAACTTGTGTGGGAAAACATGGCCAAATGTAAAGTTTTTCCAAATTTTACCTAGGGTATAGCTTTTTTTCACAGGCGTCGGATCACTTTGCGGTCTTCCACAAAGTTGTTAGGCAAATAGTGATCTACCAAAATACTAAAGGTTTTGATTATTGAACGCTAACAGTTCCACCTAGTGGCAAGAATCGAAAACTTAAGATTTTTGCATACATTTGGCCAAGTTTTCTCATACAAACTTCAAGCTTGTTGAGCGCCCCCTTGGACTTAACAGATTTCGCTCTAGTTTTGTACGTAGCTTCTGGGAGTCCCAAACAACTGATTCAGGAAGTAAGACTTGGTTTTTTCGATTTTTTGTTTTTTATATAAGTGAGGGCTATGCAACTCCATATGTAATGTAAATTTCTCCTTCTAAATATTAGAAACCGTCTACAACCTTGTGTGGGTTTATATTTGTAGGAAAAGTTTTCCATTTTTTCACGCCCTCTTAGGTGAAAAAATAAAGGGATTCCATAAAAACCCTACCTACAAATAAAAAAAAATATTTCGGGGATTCTTTCAGAAAGACCTCACGTGATTTTTTGAGAAATTAATTTAAATACTACCTCATTGCTCTACGAGTTTATTTTTATAAAAATACCAGTTTCATTCGAAAATTTTCTCCGGGGATTTTTTTTGGCTTTCGTAGACTTCAGAAATTCATCCAGCGAAAATCCTTGAGAAAATCAGCCATGAAATTTATAAGTTGTACTGTAATGGATGCCTTCGTAGATTTCTGTGAGAAATCTCCAGGAATTCTTTTTTTTATTTCTTTAGGAAATTCTCAATTTTCTTTAGAATGTTCGCCAAAGTATTCAAGAGTAATTAATTTAAGATCTTTTTATTTTTTTCTGAATGCCTTCCTATATTGTTCCATGGATTTCTTTAGAAAATCTTCCAGGAATTGCTTTTGAAAAGTCTCCTACAGATTTCTTTTGTAAATTCTTTAAAAAAACTTCCATGATTCGTTCTTCTATCCTCTAGAACTTTCTTAGAAATTTTCGAGGATCCTCTACTCCAGAAATTTCTCCGAAAATTCCTCTACAAAAGCTTACCTCCAAAGATTTTTCCAAGAATCTAAATGATTTTTTTTCCGAAATCTATTAAGGGATTCTGTCAGAAATGCATTTTTTAAGAAAATCAAAGTTTACTCTGGAAATTCGTCGTCCATGAATTCGGTCTTAAAATCTACAGAAACTTCTCCGGATTTTTTCCAGATATTCTACCAAAAAGAATTTAAGAAATTTTTCCAGAGTTTTTTTTTAGATATTGTCTCTTCAATATTTCTTTTATGTAGATTTCTATGGGTCATCAGATATACCTTTAGATACCTTTAGAAATTCGTACAGGTTTTTTATTAGGAATTTCACCAGAGATTTGTTCAGGAATTGATCTAGCGATTCCATTAGGAAATCCCACATAAATGTGTCCAGAAATTTCCTCCAGAGATGCTAACTTTCTGTGATTCAGGCAAGAATTCCTTCAGAGGTTCCTGCTGGAGTTTATACAGAGATTCCTTCGGGATTTCCTCCAGATGTTTCCTCTATCCTGTCATCCCAGAAATTTATCCGGAATTTGCGCTAAGGATAACCTCAATAATTTTCCAACGGATGGATCAAGTAATTTATAAAAAAATATTCCCAAGAATATTTACTAGAAATTTCTACGTCTCCAACCAGAGCTTGCGCAGATTAAACCGATCACTAACATAAGACAATGCCTACGAAAAACCCAATGGTTCAGAGGAGAATTTTCCTTTTGACGAAAAGTATTCACCGACTGAAGCGGAAATTGAAGCCACGCTTCGAGGCTTGCGAAACGGTTAGACTACTGATGCCCCTAACGTCCACGAAGCACACTCCAAGTTTTTCGAGAAATTTCACAATAAAATACTGAAGAATTTTTTGAGAAATCAACGAAGGAGTTTCTAAGAAATTCTTTGAAGAAGGCCTCAAGAAATCCTTCAAAATCTCCAGGAGACACCTATGGAAACTTCTTTTTTTTATAGAAATTGTTGGTCAAAAATTCCACAAGTAATTTCTGAAGTTATTCCTGGAAATCTTGGATAATGCTTAGGATGATGCCTAGAAGAAAAACCGAAGAAACACCTTCAGATACCCCCTTTATCCCCTGGAAAAAAGATAGAAGCTTATGGAGAAGCTCTGCAAGCATTTCAATGAAAAAAGTAAAATTATTATAAACGCTTGAGCAACCTCTGGAGAGATTGCTGGAATGATCCGTAGACGCAATTCTGAAGGAATCTCTGAAGAAATGTCTGCAGAAGTCGCAGACAAAGGTACTGGTGCAATATCTGGATTTTCTGAAGAAATCTTTGGAAGACCTCCTAGAGATATCTTTGGAATTCTCAGAAAAAAATTTAAACTATTTTCTAAGGGATTTGTAAACAAAAATCCCTAAATAACAACCTGGAGAAATTTCTGAAGGGAATCTTGCAGGAACAATAAAACAATCATAAAGGAATGCGTTAGAGAACTATTAGAGAAACCACCAGTCTTGAGAAATTTCTAGTAGAATGTACGAAAAAGAAAACTCCAGGAAAAATTCTGATAATATTTCTGAAGGAGTGTAGCAATCCTTGAAATATTTTGCTATAAAACCCTTAAGGAAACTCAGGAGTAGCTTTTTTTAATATTCAATTAGACCAAAGAAGACTGTTGAATTGATAAATAACACTAGTTTACAAAAGAAAACGAAAGCCGTGAACTTCTATCAACGACCAAAATTTTTGATGCTTAGTGATGTGCTGATATCAAGATCATGCTTCAAAAAAAATTTAGTAGAACAGTTTTTGAGTTTTTTCCCAAAAATTGAGCTCTAAAGTTTCTAAAAATATAGAATTTACTAAAGTATCAATATATTGCGTTGCGGTTAATCAACTTTCAATCTTTTTGCATAAATATGTTTCGATCGTCAGAACTTAATGTTTGCATGAAATTATTAGGATTCGATATATTGGTGATTATATTGGCCAATCTTCTTAAATTTGAGCAACATTTCCAAAAAAATGAAGATTTGTATTTTTTTGGAAAGAAAAAAGTAATTTAAAAATTCTTTCTCAACGTAAATTTGAAATATTAGATGTTAGCCAGTTACAGTAAAAATTTCAGCTCAATCGGAGCATTGGTTACGAAAAAAGAAATGTATGATGGGAGCAATTTTTCTTAAAAATTGAACAAAAATCAATTTCAAATCGACAGCATTATACGAAAAATCGAAAAAAAATCCGCTCTACTGTATTTCTTTCCATCACGTTTTCGTGCTCAGGGCATGATTCTACGGTGAAAATAATCATCAGCTTACCGAGTTCAAAATTGCTGTTAACTAGTGTAATTGATCTGAAGAAATTTCAGAAGAACTATCTGAGGAATTTGAGAACCAGTTTCAAGATTAATCTTTTGAGAAACTCCTGGAGAAGTGCCAGGAAAAAATCCTGTAGGAAGTCCAGAAAAAAATATCTGCAGGAATAGCTGGAGAAATTTTCAATGAAATCTATGGACAGGGATGCATTTTGAAGGGATACTAAGATGAATCTCTAGAAGAATTCTTGCTACAATCATTCTCAGATATCTTTTTTTTTTATTTCTTTATATTTGTGAATTTTAACTTAATGCTAATTCTTCACATTCTTAGATATCTTGCGAAAGTAGATTTTCTGTAAATATTCCAGAAAATTTGTTATAAATCCTCAAAGCATTTCAAAAGGAATTTCTGATGGTATCTCTGGAGATAATCCTGGATAATTTTCTAGAAATTTAAGGTAGAATTCTTGCAAAGCTCTTAGAAGGAATAACAACAGCAAGAATGTCCCTTCCACCATAATTTCAGAAAAAAAAGTGAAATAATTATGCATGGAAGGTATTTCATGTTAGCCTAGTGATTAAGGCTATGGATCGCCAATCCGGAGACGACGGGTTCGATTCCCGTTCCGGTCGGGAAAATTTTGTCGAGTCCCTGGGCATAGTGTATCATTGTCCTTGCCTCACAATATGCAAATTGATGCAATGGCAGGCAAAGAAAGCCCTTCAATTAATAACTGTGGAAGTGCTCAAAGAACACTAAGTTGAAGCGTGGCAGGCCAAGTCCCAGTGAGGACGTAAAGCCATAAAAAAGAAGAAGAAGAAGAAGGAAGGTATTCCCGGAATAATTCTTAATTAGGCGCCACAGTGAAGAAATTTCTTTGGGGGCGTACCCGTAAAGGGAACGCTGAAATTTCGTTACTCCAGCTCTCCAAGGAATTATGATTTTTTTTCACGGCTAGTATTTAAAAAAAAAAGTCAAACAATCTCTCTGGGAACACCTACGGAAATTTATTTGACAAAATCCTTAATGGAAATCTTTTGAAATTTTATTTGAAATTCTGCTTCCGAAGTTCTTTTGATAATCCTTTTGTCTGTTTTCAATTTTGCATTATTTTTCAAAATATATTTCCTTTGAGTATTCTTTTGGCAATTATTAAGGAAATTCATCTCAAAACTCCAAATCTTTCAAAATTGGAGAATTTTTATTTCGATTATTTTCTGCATTTCCGTCGACAAATTCATTGTGATTTTCACTACCCATTGCTTAGGTTATTTATTCGACAGTGTCTTCGGAAATTACACAGGAACTTTGGACAATTCCTTTAAGGTTTCCTTAGGCAATTCATTTCGGAATTATTTCGGAAGTGCCTTTGGCAACTTACTCTGAAATTTATTCGGTATTCCCTTAGATAATTCCTTTCGCTTAGGGTTATTCTTTTAGGGTCCTTTCAGCTATTTCTATTCAAAAGTTATGAGGCATTGCTTTGTGAATTTTTTTGGCATTTTTTTGGGAACTTCTCTGGCAATCACCTTGATTTTTGCAAATTTCTTGGGTTATTCTTTTGAGATTTTTTCGGTCATTCCGTTGTATTTTTTCTAATCCGTAAGAGGGTATCTAAAAGGTCTTCCAAATTAATAACAGACGGAATTCTGTAATGAATTACCAAAGGAATTTCCAGGGGAATTACCTGAGAAATTTTCAAAAATTTCCAAAGAAAATTACGAACGAATTGACTGAGGAATTTTCAAAGTACCTTGCGAAGGGTTCTCAAAAGGAACTCTCGAAACAACTACAAAACCAATTGTCAGGTAAATTACCAAAGGGATTGAGGCTGAAACTCCCATATAAATTGATGAAGGAAATTCCGCAGGATAATTGGTAAAGCAATTGCCTAAAAAAAAAAAAAAAGACGCAATACACCGTCTTCAGCCAGAGACTGTAAAGACTGAACATAACTTGTAGTAGACAACGGACAACATGTAAGTCACTCATGTAAGTGACCCAATGAAGAATTTTCTGCTTGAAGAAAACTTTTCTCCGATGTGTAAAAGGCTAGCACCACTAATCGCACGGTCACAAATAAATTTCCCATATTATTGTCGCATAATTTCCAAAAAAATAACGAACAAAATTCTCAAGGAATTGCCGAAGTAATTTCGAAAAAAAATTGCCCAAGAAAACACCAAAATCAACCTTTTAGGCATTTTTGGATCAAGTCCTAGATCCAAATGGACATATCCCGTAACGTGGGTAGATCACCTTAGAATGGTGCGTTGCGGTGTAAGATCTACCAAATCCAATTTTGATCTTGATATTTACCGTATTTATAAATATTCCAAGATCAAAGTTTGATGCACTTTTTGTGTTTTGAAGTATTTTTGTTTCAATGTACAGCTAATTAACATTTTATTTCAGCAGGATTCAGGTAAATTTATCGTATGGTATAAATAATATTGTAAATATTTGTAACTGTGGCGAGCGTATCACTAATATGTAGCTTATTTGACGTACGATGTTAATGTTATTTTATATTTCAGATTAATAGTAATTCAACCAAATGCCATCAAGATGACGAGGAAAGCAATCAAGATGACGAGGAAAGCAGTCTAACGATGGTGTGCCTGAACGTTGACCAAGCGTATCCTTTGGAGTTTACTCTTCCACTAACAACACCCAAATTCCCGTGACACCTAGGCCTGAGAGATCATAGAGTTGTCTACATCTTTCATAGGTGTCCAAAACTAACTATCCTTTCCCATTCCTCAGCAGTCGCAAGGACGTGGCCAGGACAGTGCTCGACCATTGGAGGATTGCGTCAGTCTTGTCTAAGAGTCAAAGATTAGGCCCAAATCTTTGTGTTTTGGTTCGGACGGGAAGGAGGCAACCCTCATAACAGCGGTCTAGGACTGTACCACCTACGAATTTGTGCGACTCGCTTAATGCTAATGCTAATGCTAAGTCCTAGATCCAAATGGACATTGCTAAAATGATTTCCAAAGGAAATTCCGCCAAAGGTAATGCGAAACATTTTCACAGGGTAACTCACAGGAAATTCTACGAATAATTTTCCAAAGAAAATGCCCAATGAAATTCCCAATCAATTCCAGTGGGAATTGGCAAAGAAGTTTTCAGAAGATTGTTGAAGAACTTCTCAAGGTAATTACCAAAGGATTTGCCAAACAAATTGTCAAAAAAAAAAACAAAGAGAAGTTTCAGGTGGAATTGTCCATATCTAAATAAATGCCACAGTAGGTTTAAAGAAGTTTTTAACGGAATTCCTTAGAAAATCTTGAAAATGTTCAGGGGATCAATTAAAACGTATTTTATGTGAAAGCTTTCTTTCTTCAGATGAACATTGCCGAAAACAGAATCCTATTTCAAGTGTAAGCTTTCAGTCTTCTGAGCCACTTTGCCGAATACAGTATCCTCTAAGTGGTTCAGAACGTGAGATATACGATGATTAGATTAAATAGGAAGCTCCTAAGAATACTAGCACCACGCAGTGTGTGATTCTCGAACTAAATTGTTTTATTTTATGTGAAAGCGCTTAGTTTTCTGAGCAACTTTGCTGAAGACTGTATTCTTCTAAGGTCGAGAATGCAAGCTATTCCACAACTACTAGCAAAATACAATGCTATCTCGCATCTTCGACATAATACCCTGTGTAGCAGATTTCCGGTGGTCAATGTTTCCGGAATCTCTGTTTTACCATATCAACACATTCTTGATAAAATTATCTTTCAAATCGGACATTGTTCATTTGAATTGGTTAAAAATCATCATTCTGTAAGAAATTGGATTTTTGGGTCATTTCAAAATGAGGTTTGAGTGGCGCCATTTTGGTTTCCTTAAACAGATATTGAAGTATGAAATCGGATTTTGTCGCATAAAGACCGTAGACGTAGGTTAAGGGCCTTCTAAACCTCATTTAGTGTTGGTGGCTCCAACAGAGGATAGAAGATAGAAGATAGAAGACAGAAGATAGAAGATATAAGATATAAGATATAAGATATAAGATATAAGATATAAGATATAAGATATAAGATATAAGATATAAGATATAAGATATAAGATATAAGATATAAGATATAAGATATAAGATATAAGATATAAGATATAAGATATAAGATATAAGATATAAGATATAAGATATAAGATATAAGATATAAGATATAAGATATAAGATATAAGATATTAAGATATAAGATATAAGATATAAGATAAAAGATATAAGATATAAGATAGAAGATAGAAGATAGAAGATAGAAGATAGAAGATAGAAGATAGAAGATAGAAGATAGAAGATAGAAGATAGAAGATAGAAGATAGAAGATAGAAGATAGAAGATAGAATATAGAAGATAGAAGATAGAAGATAGAAGATAGAAGATAGAAGATAGAAGATAGAAGATAGAAGATAGAAGATAGAAGATAGAAGATAGAAGATAGAAGATAGAAGATAGAAGATAGAAGATAGAAGATAGAAGATAGAAGATAGAAGATAGAAGATAGAAGATAGAAGATAGAAGATAGAAGATAGAAGATAGAAGATAGAAGATAGAAGATAGAAGATAGAAGATAGAAGATAGAAGATAGAAGATAGAAGATAGAAGATAGAAGATAGAAGATAGAAGATAGAAGATAGAAGATAGAAGATAGAAGATAGAAGATAGAAGATAGAAGATAGAAGATAGAAGATAGAAGATAGAAGATAGAAGATAGAAGATAGAAGATAGAAGATAGAAGATAGAAGATAGAAGATAGAAGATAGAAGATAGAAGATAGAAGATAGAAGATAGAAGATAGAAGATAGAAGATAGAAGATAGAAGATAGAAGATAGAAGATAGAAGATAGAAGATAGAAGATAGAAGATAGAAGATAGAAGATAGAAGATAGAAGATAGAAGATAGAAGATAGAAGATAGAAGATAGAAGATAGAAGATAGAAGATAGAAGATAGAAGATAGAAGATAGAAGATAGAAGATAGAAGATAGAAGATAGAAGATAGAAGATAGAAGATAGAAGATAGAAGATAGAAGATAGAAGATAGAAGATAGAAGATAGAAGATAGAAGATAGAAGATAGAAGATAGAAGATAGAAGATAGAAGATAGAAGATAGAAGATAGAAGATAGAAGATAGAAGATAGAAGATAGAAGATAGAAGATAGAAGATAGAAGATAGAAGATAGAAGATAGAAGATAGAAGATAGAAGATAGAAGATAGAAGATAGAAGATAGAAGATAGAAGATAGAAGATAGAAGATAGAAGATAGAAGATAGAAGATAGAAGATAGAAGATAGAAGATAGAAGATAGAAGATAGAAGATAGAAGATAGAAGATAGAAGATAGAAGATAGAAGATAGAAGATAGAAGATAGAAGATAGAAGATAGAAGATAGAAGATAGAAGATAGAAGATAGAAGATAGAAGATAGAAGATAGAAGATAGAAGATAGAAGATAGAAGATAGAAGATAGAAGATAGAAGATAGAAGATAGAAGATAGAAGATAGAAGATAGAAGATAGAAGATAGAAGATAGAAGATAGAAGATAGAAGATAGAAGATAGAAGATAGAAGATAGAAGATAGAAGATAGAAGATAGAAGATAGAAGATAGAAGATAGAAGATAGAAGATAGAAGATAGAAGATAGAAGATAGAAGATAGAAGATAGAAGATAGAAGATAGAAGATAGAAGATAGAAGATAGAAGATAGAAGATAGAAGATAGAAGATAGAAGATAGAAGATAGAAGATAGAAGATAGAAGATAGAAGATAGAAGATAGAAGATAGAAGATAGAAGATAGAAGATAGAAGATAGAAGATAGAAGATAGAAGATAGAAGATAGAAGATAGAAGATAGAAGATAGAAGATAGAAGATAGAAGATAGAAGATAGAAGATAGAAGATAGAAGATAGAAGATAGAAGATAGAAGATAGAAGATAGAAGATAGAAGATAGAAGATAGAAGATAGAAGATAGAAGATAGAAGATAGAAGATAGAAGATAGAAGATAGAAGATAGAAGATAGAAGATAGAAGATAGAAGATAGAAGATAGAAGATAGAAGATAGAAGATAGAAGATAGAAGATAGAAGATAGAAGATAGAAGATAGAAGATAGAAGATAGAAGATAGAAGATAGAAGATAGAAGATAGAAGATAGAAGATAGAAGATAGAAGATAGAAGATAGAAGATAGAAGATAGAAGATAGAAGATAGAAGATAGAAGATAGAAGATAGAAGATAGAAGATAGAAGATAGAAGACTTTAATTTTTAATGCACTGAACTTCCCCTAAGCTTGGTAGAACTGAGGAAAATGTGTGCCATGAGCTAAAGAGGCGTTTTTTTTCAACTGCTGAAGCTGATGCAACGCTTAAAACAGGTAAAATAAATTGTTGCATTCTTAAAATCGACTGCACGGCACTCGTGACAATCCGAACTACCCTCTTTCTGCAGCCCATTTATCGCTTCCATGCTTCTGTGACCATTTAAGGCCAACTATCCAATCAAAGCTTGTTCCCCACCGACTCTTGTCGATCGCCTTCTGAAGGTATGTTGTGGTTGGTGTGTGCCTCCGCTGCTGCTCTGGCTGTGTGGTCCGGTCGGTGATATCAAAAGGTGATAAAGTAAATTGCTTTATTGATGCGACTTTCGCGTAAATTCTCACGTCCAATCGATGCCGGGTCAGCCAGCCTATCGCCGGATAGCACAATTTAATTTGCATTCTATCCGTATTCAGGGTAGATTGGCTATTGGGGAGTGGATCCGAGCGTAATGTTGGGTACACGCTCGTCGTAGTCGCAGCTAGTGGTCGTTACCGACTGCTTCTGTTCGTGTGCATCAGCGATAAGGCTGGTTGATTTAGGAACGATATTATGCGATGAGTTGGCTGGTTGGTGGTGATCAAAATAGTACACAACTTTTTAAACCAAACGTTGTTTATTCGTTGGATCACAATGGGTAAGACATTAAAAAAAATAAGTAAACAATTATCAACTATATTGGAGGCTACCTGCACTGATATAACTTTCTTAAACCATTTTTTTTAACACCATCCCAAAAGAAATAAAATAAATTTGGCATAAAATTGTGACTCCTTAACCAACGCATTCATCTTTTAATCTAAAATTTGTCCAAACTAAAGGCAAGGTTTTTGTTCTGCCCCATAGTTTCAGTGAATCGGTTGCATTGTGTCGATTGCGACCGGTTCGATGTGTTAAGTGCTACCACACACAGTCATTAAAATGGAACATTTGGACGATAATTCAATAACAATGCAACATTGCTCTTTCTCCCGCGCTCGTATTTTTTTTCTTCGACTCCCTATGCATGCACAACGAGCCTCGGTGGTATTTTCGTCTAATTGAATTACATTTAGCATCTATTCACACCTTGTTTTACAGAGTTTACAATTTCTGTTTTCCATCTGGTTGGTTGGCTGGACGGCCGGCTCGGCCACACGTGTGTGGGGTAGTGAATAGCGCAGACTACTTCCTCGCTGGAACGTGGAATGTGCACCAATCGGCTCGCAGTCAGCAGAAGAAGCGCAACTATTGCTAACAAGGGTTATACAAAAGCGACCAAAGCAAATGTTAATGTTGCCCATTGGCACGATGTTCTCAATAGGGCTCTAAAAAGATTTCTTAAAAAAAAACTGTTAGATAGGTACATGTGCTGAAACTCAGCTATACAGAAGTGCTCGGCATTCTTAATTGTATATCATACGGGTTAACACTTTAACTCGAGTTTAAACTATATATTAGCAAACCCTATTCAGTTGCTTCAGTATACATCTTGGTCCCCAGTCCCCAATTCAATTGTATTTCAGTGTGCCCTGGCTATCAATACCTACCTTCAGGAACTGGTGGAGGGGGATGTTCGTTTGGTCCAAGTGTTTGTAGGCAATCGATGTTATCATTAGCATTTAAGGCTATCAACAACGCATAATTGGCTGGGTTGGAAGCAAACGCACCAGACCAGTGTCCCTGAGCATAGTACGACAGCAGCAACACAGGAGTGATTTCATAAAATTGTACGTTCTTCGACTTCTTCTGACTAACGTTTATAACGTGCTAACATTGGGTACAGTTTTCTTGACCAGTGTGACATCCCGCGAATCATACTTTTTTTTCATATAACCATAGGATTTCAAGCTGCTGGTATTATTTGAAATTAAGTTGTGCGAAAAAGACTTAGAACTGTGATTACTCAAAAATTTCTAACTAACTCATCATTTGTACGCCTGGTACAGGATTGATACGCCGCTAAAACCCACGCATTGCAGTATCTCTAAAATCCGACAAAGGCTCTGTGAAGCTCACGAGAGAGCCTGTAAAGCCCCCCTAAAACACCTCTGAACCATCCTAAAACTCCCGGAAATGCCTCGAAATTGAAACGCCTCCGTTACCCTCATTGTACCCCACAACGATTGCAGAGATAAGAACACGGGGATCCCTTCACGAATGGATGAGAGGTGATCGAAAGGTAGCAGCAGCACTTCGAAGAGCACCTGAATGGCGTGGAGAACGTAGGCAACCTCGGCAACGGAGGAAACGACTAAGCGATTCAGGCTCCCACGCTGAGGGAAGTTAAGGACGCCATTTACCAGTTCGAGCCAACAAAGCAGCTGGTAAGGATGGGATCGCAGCTGAACTCATCAATATAGGCCCAGAAAAGTTGACCACCTATCTTCATAGATTGATAGTCAGGATCTGGGAAATCAGACATCAACCGAAGGAGTAGAAGGATGGGGTAATCTGCCCTATTCACAATAAAGGCCACCATTTGAAATGTGAGGACTTCAGAGTGATCACCACTTTGAATGCCACCTACAAAGTTCTATCCCAGATCATCTTCCATCATCTGTCACCTGAAAAAAATGAGTTCGTGGAAAGTTATCAAGCCAGGCTCATCGACGGCCGGTCGACAACGGACCGCATCTTCACCGTACGGCAAATCCTTCAGAAATCCCATGTATACCAGATCCCAACGTATCACCTGTTCATCGAATTCAAGGCGGCATACGAAAGTATCGACCGCACAGATCTATGTTGTGGCTCTATGCTGTGTTCGGAAAAGTTCCTTCATATTTTTTGAATATTTTTGCAATAATGTGAAATTAGGGTGGTCCAAATGGTTTTAAAGATCACAATGCCAACTTTTTATTGTTTCCACATAAAGCAATGAAATGTTGCACAAAGTTGAGAAGCACTTAATTCTGATTAACTTTGTAGAAGAAACCATATTCTTATCTGTTATGGTTTCAAAGATATTATTTATTTTTAGGAAACAAATTAGGGCGACACCAAAAAAAAGTTCATTTTGTGATATATGTATGTACCATACCTTGGCGTAATATGCAAGCCGCTTTGACAATTTTGAATATAACTCGTGGATGGATAGCATTAGAAATGATATGTTGACCCTATCACGTACTCTAGGCAATGCATGTTTCACCACTTGGAAGTAAACTTACGTAAATATTCAAGAACTTACTCAATAATGTTGAAAGGATTCGATGCGATTGTATGCAATGTTGGTCTATGGTACAAAAATTGGCCTATTAGTGGATGCAAGGTTGGACTATTGCTTTCCGAGAGCTAGAACCTCTATTTCTCTCATTTTTTCAACATTTCTGCTGAGGTATTATCACTGTTTGTTCACCAATCTTACTTTCAAATTACATTTCGGAGCCAAATTTTCACAAAACTATGAATAAATCATGTAAAATACAGTTATTTCTTAATTAAGTAACGAAAACTACGCAAGCCAATTATTGTGTTATAGTTTTAAAGTCACCGCACACAAAATTTTTCTTCCTGTTCGTTCATTCTGGTTCATACGCAAGCAATGTTGTTGACGTCACTTTATCGATGTTGTGACGTCACTTGCTAATGAGCCAAGATTTGGGTACACAGTGAAAAAAATGTCCTCAATATTCGGCCCACATTTAATTTGAAAAATAGTTATTATTCGTCGAAAACAAAAAATAGGTCAAAATAACGCCATTAACCGTTGCATCAAATGTTCACTTATCGAAAAGTCAATTCGAAATGTCCCAGAATCATGCCATTTATGTTCATGTCGAAGAATCATGGCGTCTACAAAAGCTAAACAAAGTGACATTTTGATTCCATTGTAATGGTCTAAAGTGCTAAAATTGTAACAAAATGTTACAGTTGTTTGTCGCATAGCTTTTCCCATCTCCAGTTACGCGTGTTTGTTTGAGTTTTTGGTTTACGTTAAGATAAGCCGAACGAGGGGACTATGCCAACGGAGCATCCCGATACCCTGATTTTTCGCAAAAACTTTGTTCTGAGCTGTTGCAGTGCTTTTAATATGCAATATTTTTCATTTTCCAAAGACAGCAAAGTCCTATATCCTCAATTTGAAAAGTAACTCATGGTTTATTTTTGACACTCAATATTTCAGAATGACGCAAGTTTTAGTCTTGTTCAAAAGATCTCATTCTCATCTTCCAATGGTGATAAAACGAAAAAGATGTTTTTCGTTTTAAGCGTTTATATTAATTTTGAAAATTTGGAATTTTTCATAGAAAAAGAGCCCTAAGTACGAAAATAAATGAATGAACATCTTTATTGTCGAGATTTTCAGCCGGTGGCTGGTTCATCTCCGAAGTACGAAAATATAAGAAATACAAATTTGCCGTCTTGCAAAAATGTGTGATATAAAAAGTATAAAAAGTGTTCAGAACAAAGTATTCCGAAAAAATCAACCAATCTAAACTTGCAAAGACAAAGTTTTCACAAACATGGCTGCCACAATGGCCGACTTGGTCCCCTACTCACGTTTTCAAGAGCACCAATCTTGAAAATTTGTAAACAAATGCTCTCGGTTTGTAAAAGCTGCCTCTTTTTGGAAGTAAGCAAAGCCAGGAAAAACAAATGCGGCTTGGCTCGATGCTTTGTTCGTCAGATTTGTGCCTCTAAAGTTTGTATGAAAAATTGCAATGGGATTTCTTGATGTTTCATCTTAAGGGTAAAAGATTTATAACACGGGTTCCCAATCGGTGGTCCGCGGCCCCCTGGGGGCCGGGAAGCCAGTCCAAGGGGGCCGCGATGTTACCAAAAAATTGTAAAATTCTAATTCTATTTTGTGCAAATTTTCAAATACAAAATTTAATGTTGTATAACGCCACCCCCAAAAGCCACAATTTAAGGAACAAATTTTCAGTATAAAATGCCTTCAGAAGAAAAAATTTTCGGCTGCGCCGCGTTTTTTCAGCAATGACTCAAAATAAATGTACATGACATCATTGTCTACGAAATGTGAGTGTCGGATAAAAAAAACGTATCATTGACCGTCGAAACCCCCTCCCACAGTAAATTTCAGGCTACGAAACTCGGTTTCATTCATTTAATTCAATTTTTTTCTAAAAAAAATCATTGGGCCGCAGATGTTTCGACAATTCTTAAAGGGGATCGCCACCTCAAAAAGGTTGAGAACCCCTGATTTATAACATGTCAGATTGTATTTCAGATGACTCCAGGTGATGCCCGTAATCACTCGCATACAGATGATGGCCGGTGTACCAATAGACTCTCGTGGGTTGTCCCCCATTTCCCGGAAAACCATTTCCCGGAAAACCGGAATGCACCAGTTGCCGGAAAAAAATATTTAAAATTTATTTTTCGTTTGTGTTCTGTTAATAATGGCAGTGAATTATAGTTGTATAATGTTTGACAGTATTGATATTCAAAGAACAGTAATCGATAAGAAGGACACAAAATCATTTACAGCAGAATACATAAGAAATCGTAATTTTTACAATCATTATAGTTCTCACAAATAGTAAACTTCCCCTTATTCCAAAGGCTATTCATTTGAGTTTTTTTTTTGTTAAAATAGTTGTCGGCATCAAACCACCGACGAAATCAAACTGCTAAGTTTTCATCACATATTTTCCCTTCTTCGAAGCATCAGAAGGCCGGCTCCAGAGGCACGTTATCCTCCATTTGGGACATTTCGAAGCATAGGCTGTTCCTTCTAGTTAAATTGCTAAAATACTTCTGCTATTCTGCTATTCTGCTATTCTGCTATTCTGCTATTATCAACGCATCCCCTGGCTTTCGCCGATCTGCGTTTAAATTGCTAAAATAGTTGTTGACATTAAGTTGCTAAGAATTTCATAGTATATTTGTATAGCATTTCGCCGAAAACCATTTCGCGGATTTTTTCTTCGTAGTGTAACATTTACAGGAATGAACCATTTCGCCGAATACCATTTCGCAGAATGACTTTTCGCGGAATGTACTCTTTCGCGGAATACCATTTCGTGGAATACTATTTCGCGGAATTTAATATTTTACAAACGATAGAAGAATCAACAGTGTAATTTCCGCCTGGCATAGTCGGTCAAAGCAAAATCAAGAAATTAACATTTGATAATAAAAGAATGACAAATTATTTTCTCTGCTTAACTTTAACTCTGCTTAACCTTAGCTCTCCGATTATACTAATAGATTGTAATTCTAATACCTTCCTGAATAAAAATTTACCTTGTTTGTTTCGTAAGGGCCTGTCCATAAACTACGTAGACTCTTGGGGGGGGGGGGGGGGTCAGACCAAAGTCTACGCTCCATCCAAATTTCGAAAATTTTGTCTGAACAAAAGTCTACGAGGGGGAAGGGGTGGTCTGAGATGGTTGAAAAAAGTCTAGGTAGTTTATGGACAGCGCCTAATCTGTTCTCAAGAATTTCGAACTTAAGGCCAAAGGCCATTAGGCCAAACATCATCAGGTCGAATAGGCATTAGGCGTAATAATCAATAAGTAATCGCTGTCTCATAGATTTTACTTTTAAGCGCTTATATTGGTAACTCCATCAGAGATTCTTCTTTCTTTCAAATAAGGCTGTTCTTTCCAGCAAAATTATAGTTTGGTAACCGAATTGCTAAATGTTCTATCATTTGCCTTCTTCATCAAAGGCTGTATATGTGTTGTTAAGTTTGCGGCGATGAAATTCGACACTATAGAAGATTTCACCTTCTTTTGAAAATAGGCTGTTCTTTCAAGTTACACTGTTGAAAATTTTGGCCAGCGACCAAACTGCTAATCAAATGAACATTTTTCCTTCTATTAAGAATGGGCTGTTTTTAGAGTTACACTATTAGTGTGTTTTTTGGTGGCCAGGCTGGCCTTCAGAAATGTATCCTTCTCTAAATCGAGTTTTTTTTTCGAGTAGCACAGTTATGTTGTGTATTGGTGGTCCACTGCTAACTCCGTAGGATGTTTGTCCTTTTTAAATGTACTCCTTTCAAATAACACTTGCTGGTGACCAAACTGATATCTACATTTAAAAGTTTTCCTTCTTTAAAGAATAAGTTGTTAACTTATAAGTTGCAGTGCTACAGTATTATTTAGTAAGCCAGCAACTAACGCATTCTTATGAGATTTCTCTTTCTTTTAATAATTGGCAGATCTTTCAATACAATTGGTCTAACATCTATTCAGCCCAATGATTAATCGCCTCATATCAATTGAGCCTAATCTCCCAGCATCATAATTTTCGCACTGAGCCTACTTATCAGCTTCCACAAGTCCGCCCTTATTGACTGAAAGCATTATATGTTGAAATGTTGCTTTTTGTAAACGACGTGACCACGCAATCCTTAAGTCAAGTAACACTCCTTAGGAATAACTTCATCGGCTCTCGCTTCTTTTTGATTTTATTTACTGTTATAACAACTGTTATAACAAAAATCAGTTAAATTTTCGTATCATATTAACTATTTTCCGCAAAACGGTACATTCCGCCAAATGACTTTCGGTAAAACGGTGCATTCCTTGAAATGGTTCATTCCGCCAAATATCATTCCGTGAAATGTTACATCGCGAAAAGAAATTCCGCGAAATGGTTTTCGGAGAAATGTTATACAATCGATATGTTCCCTTCATTTACACCTAGGGTGTCGTCCATTAATTACGTAAGGGTTTATGGAGGGAGAGGGGGTTTGAGAAATCTTACGCGCCATACAAAAATATTTGGACTTTCATACAAAAAATCTTACAAGGGAGGGTGGGGGTGTTGAAAAATCGTAAAAATTGCCTTACGTAATAAATGGACAGCCCCTAGGCTGTTCTTCCGAGTTATCTTTCAAAATAGCTGTCGGCATTAACCTGTCCATGTTTTAATTAAATATTGTCCCTTCCATATGGTCGGCGTTAAGTCAGACCGAACCATCTGTTTTTCAATGATTTCAAGAAAATGTCCTGCAAGCACTTGATATTTCAAATCTCTTGCATTATTTTCATAAATACTATTATTTATTTTTGTAATGACACATCTGCATCAAAATAATGTCGAAAAGTTCAGGTTTAACGAATTCCTCAGCTTATCTTTATTTGCCCGAATAATCGCGTAGTCCACTCAGACTGAACGCCGACCATATGATATATTCCCTTCTTTTACGCATATGCCGATCTTTCGTGTTTATCCAGATCAAATTGCTTACTACTTCATGGAATATTTTTCCTTCTTTTAAACATAGGCTGTTCTTTAAAGTTATACTTCAATAATAGTTTTTGAAACAAACTTCAGTTTTCAAAGAAGAGGAACGCAATACTTTTGACGAATACTTAGGCTACCAACAAGGAGTCTTTGATATTCGTAAGATCAAAAACTGGAAAAGAGACAATGGCAATGTTCTTGTCCCTCCGATTAGCTGTGGAGTCAGTTCGCATCGTACTCTTGTGCTGTGCGGACGTAAGCTCTCTCTGCTGCAGGAAGTTTTACTACCTAAGACCAAGCCCACTCATGGGCTCAATCAAGCGTTTTAACGTTGAGTAGAGTCCCGAACAAAGAAGCGAACCGCACCGGTCGCTGCTAAGTAGGGCTCGAAAGCGAAAAGTTTACGTACGGTTCGTAGCAGGGCTTAGAATATAGAGACACGCAAAGTACGGTCTCTATCCGTAGGCTCGTGCGTTCTCTCGCGTTTAGCTCTCTGGGTAGCGTAAAGAGGAGACGAAAGAACATGAGTATGGATTTGTTGCCAGGTATGTAGTTTCTAGAGAATGATTTTCTTGTTTTGTATAGGTAGGAATTTATTTTAGTTGGCATCAAATATTTAAAATTTTTATTTTTACTTGCTTGAAATTTTCAACCAAACAATATCATAGATCGTTACACGAATAACACAACAAATTGTCTGACATACAATTGTGATAGAGTGACAATACAAACGCAGAAAAATAATAGGTTTAAATTGACAAGCTTTGCTTAAGTATGTTATGAATAAAGTTTTCCATTCTTCGCCAATTTTAGGATCATGCATAACGAAAATGTATTGATTTTCTTATAAAAATAGTTACGATTGGTCATAATCACACCTTTAGTTTTTGATTCGGCCGATCGTTTCGAAACTAATATTTGAAGAAATGTATAGTGATTGAGTGAGTTTTGCTATTTTAACACGTACATGTTTGAGCCGGGGTTGCTACGCAGTAAGTAAAGTTTGGTTTCGCACATTTAGAGAAATGTCCAAATAAATAACTCGCGAAGCTCGTTCCGACAAGTTCCAAAATTATCGTCATCCGTCCCAGATTCCGGTGAGAAAATGTGCGTATTTTCTCACTCGGAAAGATACCATTTGACGGTAATAAGTGACCACAAGGTTTTCTTTCTTCACTTTCCGGGCTGAGATCCCCCGCTTTGAAAGAACTGTGCCTCGCCTTTCGTTTTGTCTTGAATATTTCGAAAAAGGCGAAGGAGGTTTGGTTTGATTGCTGTTTTTGAAAATGGTGGTCGTCAGTGGGTGGTTTATTAAATATAAATTTAAAAATATAAATTAAATAAATTAGACATTAGGAAGAAAGTGTGCGAAATTGGTGACTTCACCCTTGTAGAAACAATAAGGCAAAGCAGAAAAAAAATCTGCGAAGACCCCATGCGAATAACACCGATCATACAGAATAGGAGGTTCGACATTAAATCTATAAAAACAACCCAACAATTGGGGAGATCTTTCCAATATTACACATTTATTCACAGCTCTTTTATCCACATTTTCATATATTTAAAACATATTCATCAACATGTTATCTGGATCGTTTGGTACAATATGTCCACGCATCCTTCCTCCCCTGTAAATTCGAGAAGTACCTTGCCGAAAGAAAATATTATGTACTTCAAGTATTTCGAAGAATCATCTTTGCGCGTAAATACAACGCAGTAGACCTGGCCGCTTTGATGCATGTGTCATATCTATGATATGCTGCAAGCATCAATATTGACAAGAAAAGTAACACGATTTCCAGGGTGATTCCGTATTGGCTGAGTATGTATAAGATTAGATAATAGTAGTTACGATTTTTCAAAGATGCTTTGACTGTACCTAACTCAATTCAGATATCATAGAAACACTTCAGTAATTTTTTTTTTGTAAAAACAAACTTTAATCATACCGATAATAATCTAAAAAAATGTAGTCGAGCTGCCAAGTTTCATCAATTAAAATAGGCGGTGTGCAGGACTGCCATATTGTAGGTTCCTCGTTATAGAAAAAGCAAGGTGTTGAATGTTAAAATACATCAATTGTTGTATGAAGTGCCAAAAAGGAGAGTGGGCTCATTATGTACTTTGACAAATACGCAGTCTACTTCAAGCGCATAGAATCTGCTTCCAACAAAATATTCATATACCAGCATACCAGGATCGCAATATATATTAAGATTTCCGATTGATGCTTTGTAAATAAAAGGTTGTGACTGAAGCTGAAGTTAAAATACACGTTAATGAAAAAAGGTTGCGCAAACTTATCGCAGACTGTTAGAAGACAGCTTCTACTATGACCAGGATTCAAAAATCTTGACCTACGCGAAGTTGTAAAGGAGACAACTACGTTATAAATGTGTTGGAAATGCAAGGGATGTAAATATTCAATAAACCTAATTATTGAAAAGATGCTCAAAATCTCAAATTAAGATAAATTTCTTGCGAGAAAGGCAACATGGATATCGAAGAGATGGATATTATTTTAGATAAAAATTCAACCTACAAGTCATACAGTAAGCAACAAACACATAATTTAAAAAAAGATTGCTTGAATTCCGAGATTAAATACAATCATACATTATTGAGAAAATAATATCTTTAAACGCACCAAAACTGGTACAAATCTCCAAGGGAATTATTTATTCGAGATCAATTTTTACTAACTGTTTTCAGTCTTATCCAAAACCCCTTCTTTCAAAATATGAGCACAGAGTATTATACTGAATAAGATTTGCAATAACACCATAGAAATACACAAAATATTGCGATGATTTACAGAAGTGCAAAAAACCGATGGTACGGATAGAATAGAGACCACCGGTGCGCAAAGGCGACCGATCATTATTTTACTCACATGGAAACGAACGACCGGTGCGAAAATGGGTGGATAACGAAATTAAGGACCCGTGCCTTCGATTATTCGTTGGACCCGTTTACGGAAGTCACATTCCGCGAAACGGTGGTAATCCTACTTGGACACCGATTAGGGAAAAAACCTCCTGGAAGGTCGCTTCTAATTAAATCATGGTTGCATCATCGAACAAAAGGAAGGGTGAATCCTTGAATTCACCGCTTCCTTCCAAAAAAGTCGGTTTCAAAACTGTCGCTAAACGCAGCAAAATTAGAAGGAAAGGAGAACTTTCAGCTTCTCCGCTTCCTTCTACTAAAACAATTGTTTCGGATGAAAATTTCGTTGAAATGAGTAATCCTTATGAAACGCTGAACAATTTTTCGGAACAGCAAATTGAGAATGCCTCTAGCCCAGGTACTTCAATTTCTGCTAAAAAACAACGGGTGCCGCCAATCGTGGTCAGCGTCTGTGAATTTGCTGGTTTTAGGCAGGAGATCTTGAACTCCATAAGGGGAATCAAGGTTTCCTTCCAAATTGCCAGGAAAGGAGACTGCCGCGTATTGCCGGAAACCCTGAAAGATCGGGATCTTCTTCTCAAGTACCTCACTGAGAAGAAGCATAAATTTTTCACATACGACGACAGGTCTGCACGCTTGTTCAAAGTCGTATTAAAAGGTCTCTCTAGTGATGACAAATCACCTGATGAGATCAAAACTGAACTCAACTTATTACTTGGATTCACTCCAGTCCAAGTAATAAAAATGAAAAAGAGAACCCGCTCTGAGAATCCTCGGCAGGGTATCTCTCAAGAATTTTATTTAGTTCACTTCAACAAAAGTGATCTAAATAACTTGAAATATTTGGAAAAGGCGAAGAAAATGTTTCTTGTCCAAGTGACATGGGAACATTTTCGTAAGCCTGGGGGAAATTTCCAGAACCCAACTCAGTGCCGTCAGTGCCAAGGTTGGGGGCACGGAACGAAACATTGCCACATGGATGCTAAATGCATGATTTGTGGAGGTTCTTCTCACGCCAAGGACGACTGTCCGGTAAGGGAAGATACCAGAAAGTTTAAATGTACGAATTGCGGAGGTAACCATAAGTCAAACTTTTGGGATTGCCCTATCCGCAAAAAAATTGTCGAATCACGTGCCCGGCAGATGAATGGGAACGCTAGTCGTACCCGAAACTCTGCAGGTAGAATTTCTAACAACACAAATTCTTCCATCAACGATCGGTTGAATAATTTTCATACCGCTCGTACCTATTCGCCGGAGGTAGTTAACCACCAAACAAACCTTCGAGCGAATAATCTACCCTCCAGCAGTGGAGTGAGTAATATTTCTAATTTTGTTCAAACGAATCGAGCTACCTATGCCCATGTGGCTGCGGGTAAGCAAAATTCAAATAATTTCTATCACCAAACATCAAATTCGGAAAATGCACGTGATTCAGGCATGTCTGCTTCCGATTTTGACTTTTTATCTGAGCAATTGCAACAAATGATTGATGCAATGTTCAAAACTCAAACTATGGCTGAAGCAGTCCAGGTTGGAGTTAAATTTACAAATAAAATAGTAATTGGATTACGTTTTGGTAATGGATCCAAATAAATTTTTGAACATTTTAAATTGGAATGCTCGTTCTCTAAATGGCAAAGAGGATGAGCTATTCCATTTTTTAACAGTTAATAATGTGCATATAGCAGTTATTACTGAAACTTATCTAAAACCTGGGTCTTCAATCAAACGAAACCCAAACTATTTTATTTATAGAAATGATCGCCTAGATGGAGCATGTGGTGGAGTTGCTATCATCGTAGACAGGCACATTAAGCACCAAATTTTTTCATCATTCGAAACCAAAGTTTTTGAAACTTTGGGTGTTTCTGTTGAAACAAACTTTGGTAAACATACTTTCATTGCGGCCTACTTGCCTTTTCAATGCACTGGCCAGCAAATAGATTTTCTCAAATCTGATTTGCGAAAATTAACTCGCAACAGGACCAAATTTTTCATAATTGGTGATTTTAATGCGAAACACCGTTCGTGGAATAATCTTCAGTCCAATTCAAACGGCAGGATTTTGTTTGATCAGTGCTCTTCAGGATATTTTTCTATTCTATATCCCGATAACCCCACTTGTTTTTCTTCTGCTAGAAATCCCTCAACAATTGATTTGGTCTTAACTGACTCAAGTCAGCATTGTAGCCAATTGATTACTCATGCTGACTTTGATTCTGACCATCTTCCTGTAACATTTCAAATTTCCCATGAAGCGATTTTTAATCCCATCAGCTCTACTTTCAATTATCACAGAGCTGACTGGGATACATATAAAACATACATCGATAGCCATTTAGATGTTAATGTTTCATTGGAAACACATTTTGATATTGACAATGCCCTCGAAACTTTGACTAGTACTATAGTCGAAGCTAGAAGCGCATCAATATCAAAGTGTGAAGTCAAATTCGACTCAGTTATTATTGACGACGATCTGAAATTTCTGATCCGTCTTAAAAACGTGCGAAGAAGACAATTCCAACGAACTCGAGATCCTGCTTTGAAAGTAATCTGGCAGGATCTTCAGAAGGAAATTAAAAAACGTTTCACCGAATTGAGAAACAAAAATTTTGCAAATAAAGTTTCACAATTAAACCCCGGCTCTAAGCCGTTTTGGAAATTGACAAAAATTTTGAAAAAACCTCAGAAGCCTATTCCTGCGCTGAAAGAGGATAACAAAATATTATTAACTAATTCTGAAAAAGCACAAAAAATAACGTTCCAATAAATCCGAAGGTTACTCCACTGGTGTAGCACTTCTTGACATAGAAAAAGCATTCGATAGTGTTTGGCACGAAGGCTTGATCGTAAAATTGAAACATTTTAATTTTCCACTATATATTATTAAAATTATTCAAAACTATTTATCGGATCGAACACTTCAGGTAAACTATCAAAATTCCAAGTCAGATAGATTACCTGTAAGAGCTGGTGTTCCACAAGGCAGCATATTGGGACCAATCTTGTACAATATTTTTACCTCCGACTTACCTGATTTGCCACAGGGATGTCAAAAATCGTTATTTGCAGATGACACAGGTATCTCAGCCAAGGGGCGGAGTTTGCGTGTCATTTGTAGTAGATTGCAAAAAAGTTTAGATATTTTTTCTTCTTATTTGCAAAAATGGAAGATTTCTTCAAATGTTTCCAAAACTCAACTTATCATATTCCCACATAGGCCAAGAGCTCTTTATTTGAAACCCTCAAGTAGACATGTTGTCACTATGAGGGGAACTCCAATAAATTGGTCGGAAGAAGTTAAGTATCTAGGGCTCTTACTAGATAAAAACTTAACTTTTATAAACCACATAGAAAGTATTCAAACTAAGTGCAATAAATACATTAAGTGTTTATACCCACTTATTAATAGAAAATCAAAACTTTGTCGCAAAAACAAATTTTTGATTTATAAACAAATTTTCAGACCGGCCATGTTGTACGCTGTCCCAATATGGTCGAGCTGTTGCAATACCAGGAAGAAGCAACTTCAGAGGATTCAAAATAAAATTTTGAAAATGATTCTGAAGTTGCCTCCCTGGTATAGCACTAACGAGTTGCATCAAATTTCTAATATTGAAACATTGGAACAGATGTCAACTAAAATCATTGCCAACTTTCGTCAAAAATCGTTGCAGTCTTCTATTGCTACGATTAGTTCTTTGTATAATTAGTTTAAGTTAGGTTAGGGTTAGGATAAGTTGAAAAAAATGTATTTCTGACACGCAGGTGAAAAATAAAGCCTGCAAAAAATCTGAACTGCTACAGCAAATGAAATGTAATATGTTATCAATTAGTATTGATAATAGCTCAAATTTATTTCACCAAATTAGGATGATAGTGTGTTATAATACACAGAACACCTAGATTAAGTTGAAGAATGTAAAAATTGATTGAGATACTAATAAAGATTATTAAAAAAAAAATTAAAAAAAAAAAAAAAAAAAAAAAAAAAAAAAAAAAAAAAATAGCTGTGGAGGCATACCGTAATTTAGAGCTCTCAATTATTCATAATACTCGTCATAAAAAAAAAACTAAAACATTAGAGTAGTACATGATTTTATTATTTTTGTGAAAATAAATCTTTAAAAGAAAGGAAAATGTTGTTTTTTGATATTGAATATGTTTTCCGGGAAATAGTCATTCCAAGAAATAGTTTTCCGAGAAATGGTACATTCCGGGAAATGGTTTTCCGGGAGATGGTACATTCCGAGAAATGGCTTTCCGGGAAACGGGTTTCCGGGAAATGGTTTTCCGGGAAACGACGTACAATCGTCTGGAGTCCAAAAATGGCGACCAGAATATCCAAGATGACGGACTTAAATCCAAAATGGCGGCTAAAAATTAAAAATAGCGGCTTTTTCTTGAGAGTTTGAGGTTGAAACATCAAAAGCCAGATAAACAATATGATTTCTGGTACCAAGAAATGGACTATTGTTAAACGTATGAAAGTGCGATATTGATCAACACGTCACTTGAGTATTGTTGGAATGGGTTTGCCAAGGCACAAGAAAGGCGCCATCACCGCGAGGTGGATTAATTCGGGTTTTTAGCTATCTTAGGGAAAAACTTGGCCCAAAAACAATAAAATACCTCCATGCTAATCAACTTGCCTAAAAATAGAAAATATTATACACGAGATGATCCTTTAAACCATGAAACATTTTGAATTATGCGTTTACTTTTCTAAAATACAATCTTTTAGAAAAAAAAAACATATCTAATCATTTGCGTTCCAATTCAATGGTAAAGGCACGGAACACGGAATCGTTTCGTGATCTACTTTATGTTCAAGGCTCAATTATAGGGGCGGCAATAACATCATCCATTCGATTTGAATACATTATAACTAGCTGAATTTTCTAGTTTTCTTCTAGAATGAAAAAAAAAAACAAAGGGGGAAAGCCAATAGAAGTCAATGCAGTAGATATCTAATTTTAGGAGAGAGAGATAGAGAGACACCCAAAATTGATTGATGGGTAGAAGGATTCTACCGGACGAAGTATAAATGGAGACAACATATGGAGATAATAATGGCCGCTACTTATCGTTAATTGAATTGGAAACACCGTTGCGTGACCTACTGTTCCAAGAGGGGGATCTATGATGGTGATCTCATTTCGTGGTGCCGATAAAAGTGTCAAATTTCGAAGGGCTAAGTGGTAGGACATCGCTGCTTGATTAGAAGCAATTGACTTTGAATATTGTACTGGGAGGTGATTACCTAGGTGGTTTGGGTCTGTCTTTCCACGGAGTATTGACTTTACAATTGATGGTGAATGAATAATTAAAAAGTATGTTTCAATCAATCAATAACTAGTTGTTGTTACTTTTGTATATTACATCGAAAGGAGGAATAGACTCGTTTTGTATGATCGATGACTTTTTATATGTTAAGAATTATACAAATATTGAAGCCATTATTATGAGTCTATAATAATGATAAGATGTTTGTTCCAAGAGGGGGATCTTTGATGCTGATCTCATTTTGTGGTGCCGATAGAAGTGTCAAATTTCGAAGGGTTCAGCGGTAGGACATCGTTGCTTGATTAGAAGCAATTGACTTTGAATATTGTACTGGTAGGTGATTACCTAGGTGGTTTGGTTCTGTCTTTCCACGGAGTATTGACTTTACAATTCATGGCCTGGGAAATCTATTTGGAGCATGAATAATTAAAAGGTATGTTTCAATCAATCAATAACTAGTTGTTGTTACTTTTGTATATTACATCGAAAGGAGGAATAGACTCGTTTTGTATGATCGATGACTTTTTATATGTTAAGTATTATACAAAAACTTAAAGCCATTATGATAAGGCTATAATAATGATAGGATATTTGTCGTTATCTATATATATAAAAATGAATTTCTGTCTGTCTGTCTGTCTGTCTGTCTGTCTGTCTGTCTGACCGCTATGCATTTGGATACTACTGAACCGATCGGTGTGAAATTTTGTATGCGAGTATGTTTGAGACCGGGGAAGGTTCTTAGCTTGGTGTGAGACCTCTCCGGTGTCTAGAACGGGGGGCTCCCATACAGATGACTTTGCGGGGGACGTCTCTACGGAGCTGCATGTCAAAAAACACAGTAGGCAGGCAGTACGACGTTTGCCGGGACAGCTAGTATTCAATAAAATACACTGCTTTTAGGAACTGCTACTATATATGTACGTAACAATCTAACTGTTCCAATTCCCTGTTCCAATAAATAGATTGTGCAACTATGATCCGCAGCCCCATCATCATTTATTCAATCAATTGGAAACCTTTGGCCCCAAACTCCGCTCGCAGGCCAGACATGTTTGTTTTCCGACCCCATCCATACCTCTTCGCCCCGCAGCAACGAAAGGCGAACGCAACATAGGGCACAGCGCAGTTCGCCCATCCGTCCGACATAGTAAAATTCAGCTAACCGTAACCGCAATGAATGGCGTCCAACTCGTAAAAAGATATGAAACCATCATTGTGTTCAATTAGGCATGCAGTTTCTATCCGCGCGGTGCTGCTGCTGCAATGAACGTACATAATGGTATAATGTTCCCTCTGCATGTGTACCTATCAAGTCCCGTGTATCGGACTTATGGTTTCGAAGAAAGAAGAGTGTACATATTTGCGGCGGCGTACGGGTTCTCATTGTGCTGCAGGAATGAACGTTAAAACATTAAATATTTTATAGCTCTATTTGTGAATAACGCGTCAGGTTAAGCTGTTGCTAGTTCTTAGTTGGTAGACCAATAAAGAGTTTTAAGGTGAAAGTTTAAGCTCAAGAAATTCAAAGGAACAACCAGCAAAAACGAAAATTGTAATATTTACCTTTTTTTCTAAGTGAATTGTTTGCTTACTTACTCACTTACTTACTTACTACCTTCTTTTTTTATTACCTACTTACTTGTTTGATTACTTACTTACTAACTTACAATTGCTTTAGAATTCCCTCACAATCAGTATTCTTTTAGGCAATGTTGTCGTTTCGTAAAATAGCTCATTGATCAATTGCACAACACTTTGGTATTGTTGCTTTCACCTTAAACATTTTTGAACGATCTCCGCTAACCGCATAATAATGCGCTATAATACGAAGCCTTCAAAATCCACTCTCTTCCATTAGGTAGCCAAATGTCGCTTTACCACACTACGAACAGGCTAGCAATGCAGTGCAATGATGACACACAACAGCACAGCCAAATGGAACCAAACCATAAACCCGGGTTACTTTGATTGAGGAATCATTGTCATCCGGGGCTGCTATTAGTGTCACTCAGTAGGCCCCGGTTGACGACGATGATGAACAGATTGGAAGCCCTCTGGAGGACAACTCGCCCTGCTGTTGCTGTTGTTGCGCTACAAACTCTGCTCTATGCTCCAATACGGACGCGGACCGAACCATGTGGACCAGAGAGAGTCGCAGAGACGGTTGTTATTGTGGATGTTGACAAGGGAGTAACATGTTTATGATTGATTTATGTATGTTGCGATCTATGTTTATCACTGGCTTGGTGGCGGCGGTGGTGCAGAGTAGGTACCTACTGCAATTGAGAGGAGAATGGCTTTGGTTTTCGGTTGGATGGCGCTCCGCTCGGATCGCTTCGCTGCTGACTGCGCTGCTGGATGAATGGGACCGGGCGGGAGTGCATTTTTCATTGATATAGATACTCGTTGATGGTTACAGACTACAGTTGAGAAAGAGAAACCGCAAACATTGTGCATGATAGGCACCTACTCGCTAAACGTTATGGTTGAACAATCTCCTCCACCAGAATTATTGGAATTGTGGAAGGGAATTATTCCGTTTCGGGTTTGACGGGCTGGGTGGGTAATCAACTGCGGATGTAACGATCGATCAACTGAATGGATCGGTTTGTGGTTTTACTGATGGATAATAGGTTGAGCGTTTGTCTATCATGCTTTCTCAATGAATTTGGCCTGTTATGAAAATGTGATCTTCAAAACTAGTTATTATCAATAGAAGGGTATATCTGTTCATTCACAGTCCTTCTATTGAAGTGACTCTAAAATTCATATTGCAATATAGGATAAAAATTTACTTCATCATATGCGCTAATTCCCGTCACATCAGATGGAAAACAGCTAATCATTACAGATATTCCGACTTATCTTAGCCAATGCCTCCTTAGATGGATGCAAAAAGATGTAGACTATCGAAAACCAGCCTCTTTAGCACTGGAAATCGAATAGTGAAATACACTAAATTTCACGTTTCAATTGCGTTCCACTTAGGAGTTGGCAATTTTTTTCGTTTTGCGTACGACGAAGGCAACCGCACCAAAGCAGCAGTTAACTGAATTGTTCTTCATCACCGTTTATTTTTCAATTCAACAGATTCACTTATTATACCGACCTTCAAATCATACCAGCTTTTGTGCTGTGCCACAAAGTTCGATTCCACTTTATCCACTTTATCCAATTTATCAAATAAATAGCTATTTCCTTCACATATGATCGCCAATAGGACAGCAGATCATCGCTTAATTTTCGAAAAAAAAAAACGCATGTCGTCATTTGCAATGCACAATTTGTGTCACATTGATTGGAAAACATGCTAATAGTTATATCAATGAGATAATCCGATATCGGAGAAGAGTAAACAGAATAGAACGCAATGATCAATTACCATCCTCTTTTTTAGAAATAGCTGCCAAGTTCATCATTTTCATCCGTATGAGGATATTTTTCCATCCCATCAAGCATCACATTAACAGTCAAACATCTATAATCCACACTTTTCATTTGTTCTTTGATAATTTTAAGTTATCCAATCAGAGTTCAAATTTACTGTAAGAAACGTGGTTTTATTTCGTTGTAGCCAATTTGTCCATCATTCCATATGCTGCTACAGAGCGTAGTAGCTTAAAATTAATGAATTTTTAACTAGTATTAAGTTCAAACAAACGTTTTGAGCAAAAAACCTTTCTTTATGAATTCCTCAGGGAAATCTTCTGAAATTCTTCCAGGTTCTTCCAGGAAATTCTTCAAGAACTTCTCCTGGAATTCCTCCACGAATTGCTCAATAAATTTCTCCTTCGTGTATACCTTCATGGACGTCTTGCGGGGTTCCGAGAGTGAATGATCCAAGGATTATTCCAAGAAATACTTCAGGAATTCCCCACACTTTTTCTTTCAGAAATGTTTACAGATACTTCTGCAAGGATGCATCAAAGAATTCCTCCAGGAATTTTCCCATAGTTTCCTGCCTTGGCTTCATCATGGATAGAGATTCTTTCAAGAATTCCTCTATGGGTTTTATTACAAATTCCCCCGGGAATTTCTCCTGGAATAACTTTAAAGCACAGACAAACAGACGTAACACCTTGAACGATTTTCATGGAAATCCATCACCCAGTTCACACTACCATCACCTGGTGGAAAAGTTGCATGAATCACTGTTGTGCAATATCGTCAACAGAAGGCGCTAGCGTGAAACGTCAAACGCATAGAAAAACGTTGTGAAAGCCACAACTATAAAAATTTAAAATGATCGTTAAAAGCGTGGTCGACCAAGTGGAGGACGATCTGCGGACCCTACGCCGAGTGCGGAACTGGAGACATACAGCCATGGACCGAGTGGAGTGGAGGCGGCTACTATGTACAGCAGAGGCCACCCCGGCCTTAGCCTGATCGCAACGCAACGTCATCCAGTGATGGTTTCAGCGTTTTTTTTTCGAGGATTTCTTCAGGATTTACTCCAATCTCTCTCAAAGAAGTTTCACCGTAGTAATTTCTGCAAGTATTGCTTGAGAGATTTTTTTCGGGGGATTTTCTCATATATTCGTTCAAGAATTCCGCGAGAATTTTCGAAAATTCCATCTGGAATTTTTCGAAATATTTCAGGAGGAATTTCTACCAGGAGTTCTTTCAGAAATTTTTACAAGATATTCAAAAATTAATCCAGAAATTCCTTCAAATTTTGTTAAAAAAATCGTTTAGAAGTTCATCAAGAGATTCCTTGAATAATTTGTCCAGCAACTACTGCAGACATGGATTCCATTAGATTTTTTTTCCATGGATTTCTACAGAAATTCGTTTAGGAAGCTCTTCTGGGATTTCTTAAGAAATTCCTCATGGAAATGCTTCCGGGGGTTTCTTCAGGTATTTTTTCAAGACTTCCTCCAGGGATTGACTTGGTAAATTTTTCCGGGATTCTTTCAGGAACAACTTCAGGGATTCTTAAAAAAAAAATCCTCCCAGGTTTCTTCCAGGAACTCTTCTTGGGATTCTACAGGAATTGTTAAAGGAATTCCCTTAGGAATTGCTTCCGGGATTCCTTCAGGAACTGCTACAGGGATGCCTCAAGGAGTTTTCCCATGAACTTTTCTTAGGTTTCCTTCAGGATTTTTACAAGAAATCATTCAGCGATTTCTTTAGCACTTTCTCCTGGGATTTCTTCAGAAAATCATTCTGGGATACTTCCAAGGATTCCTCCAGAGATTTTTGCAGGGATTCTTCTAAAAATCCTCTAGGAATTCATCTAGAGATTTCTCCAGGAGTTCCTCTAGATATTCTTCCAGGAATTCTTCTTGGTATTTCTCCAGGAGTTCCTCCAGGAATTACACCAAAGGTGCCTCCAGGAATTGCTCCAGAGATTCTTCCAGGAAGTGCTCCAAGGTCTCCTCCAGGAATTCCTACAGGAATTCTCCCAGGCATTCTCCAAACATTCTTCCAGGCAGAGATTCATCTAGGAATTACTCAAGGGAGCTCTCTAGGGATTTGTCTAGGAATTCCTCTAGAAATTCCTTCAGGTATTCCACCTGAAATTCCTCCACGGATTTCTATTGGATTTCTTCTAAGGATTCCGCCAGGAATTCGTCCAGAAATTTCTCCAAGGATTCCTCCAGGCAATCCTTCAAGCATTCCTCCGGGATTTTCTCGATGAATTCCTCCAAGGATTCCTCTACGCATTCGTCCAGGAATCCCTCCAGAGCTTTCCCCAGCAATATCTGCAGGAGTTCCTTCTAGAGTTTATTTGAGAATTCCTCCAGGAATTTCTCCAGGGATGCCTGTGGAAATTTCTGTAGAAATAGGACGCAATCAGTGAAGTACTAGATTGAAAGTAATGAGTTGGATTTTTGTATGATGAGATGATCAATTCTCTATTTCTGCAAAGAAATAGTTCAAACAGCGTGGGTATAATAATTTCTTGCCTAATTTGATGCTCTTTGAGCAAAAGTTTGGGTAACTGTGTTGATGTATTGTTTATTTCTAGCAACTTCAACAACATAGTTACCCAAACTTTTGCTCAAACAGTATCAAATTAGACAAGAAATCATAACGCCCACGCTGTTTGCACCACTTCTTTGCAGAAATGGAGAATTGATCATCTTACCATACAAAAATCTAGCTCACTTCTTTCAATCTAGTACTTCACTGATTGCTTCCTATTGCTTCAGGGATTGCACCAGGAATTCCTCCAAGCATGCCTTCAGGAGTCCCGCCTGAGATTCTTCCAGGAATTGTGTCAGGGTTTCCCCCAGGAATTTCTCCAGTAATTCTTCCAGAGACTCCTCCAGGAACTACTTCAGGAATTCCTGCAAGAATTTTTTCAGGCATTCCTCCAGGTATTCATCTGAGAAAACCTCCAGGAATTGCTTCAGGGATTCCTCCAAGAGTTTGTCCAGGAATTCTTTTAGGGATTCCTCCAGGAACTCCTACAGAAATTTCACTAGGACATCCTCTTGAAATTCTTAAGAAATTTCTCCAGGAATTACTTATGGAATTCAATCAGAGATTCCTCCAGAAACTTCTTCATGGGTTGCTCTAGGTATTCCTTCAGTCCTTACCTAGAATTTCTTCAGGTGTTCCTTCAAGGAATACTTCTAGTGGTTCCTCCAGTAATTCCTGAAGAGATTTCGCCAGGAATTGCTCCAGTGATTTGTCCAGATAATTCCCCTGACATTCTATCAGGAACTTCGCCAGGAATTCCTGTCAGAATTAATTAAAGGTTTTTTCCAGGGATTTCTCCAGGAATTCCTTCAGAAATCCCTCATGGAATTTTTCCAGGTATTTCTACAGGAATTTTTCCAAGTATTCCTACAGGAATTCTTCCAGGAATTCCTTTAGAATTCAAGAATTCCTTTAGAATTCAAGAATTCCTCCAAAGATTTCTCTAGCGATGCCTCTAGATATTCTTCTAGGGGTTCTTGCAGGAAATCCTCCAGGAACCCCTTCAGACATTCTTCCGGTAATTCCTCCAGGCATTCTTTCAGGAATTCCTCCGGAAATTCTTCTATCAATGGTGTCAGCGATTTTTCCAGGGATGTCTTCAGGGATTATCCCAGAATTTGTGCAGTAATTTATCGAAGAATTTGCTTAGAGTTGCTCCAGCTATTCTTCTAAAGATTCCTCCAGAAATTTCTACAGTAATTCCTCCAACAATTTCTCCAAGAATTTATTCAGGGATTTCTGCAGGAATTCAGCTTGGAATTTCTTTAGAAATTTCTCATGGGATTTCTTTAGAAAAACCTCCAGGGATTCCTCCCAGAATTTCTCTTGGGATTGCTCCTAGAATTTTTCGGGAATACAATCAGACATTCCTCTAGGAATTCTTTCAGGGATGTCCCCAGGAATTGATCCATGTATTTCTCCACAGATATCTCTAGGAATTGCTTCTGTAGAAATCAGGAAATGCTTCAGATGTTGCTTCAGAAATTCTTCCAGGGATTCCTTCAGCTAGGTATTAGGTAAAAAAATTGCTAATGGTGCTCGACCACTCCCTCCCCCCCCCCAATTTTTGCGGTGTGGACGATGGTTGGTTCTCTCAGCAGCTAATGCAGCTCGTGGTTCATTCGCCTGCTCCAAGTTCCGTCTTCCATCTGCACTCCGCCGTAGATGGTACGCAACACCTTCCGTTAGAAAACTCCAAGGGCGCGTTGGTCCTCTGCACGTAAAGTCCATGTTTCGTGCCCAGAGGACAACCGGTCTAATCAGCGTTTTGTAGATAGTTAACTTCGTATTACGGCGAACTTTATTCGATCGTAGAGTTCTGCGGAGTCCAAAGTAAGCACGATTTCCTACCACAATGCGCCTCTGAATTTCTCTGCTGGTGCTATTGTCGGCGGTCACCAGTGAACCCAAGTACACGAACTCTTCAACCACCTCGAATTCATAACCGTCGATAGTGGCGGGCACGGCGATTCCTTCCTGGAGCCCTTTGTCGTTATATATATTGTCTTCCACGCATTAATGACTAATCCGATTCGCCTGGCTTCACTCTTTAGTCAGATGTACGTTTCCGCCATCGTCTTAAATTTACGAGCAATAATATCAATATCATCAGCGAAACCAAGCAGCTGAACGGACTTCGTGAAAATCGTTCCACTCGTGTTTATCCCCGCTCTTCTTATTACACCTTCTAACGCAATGTTGAACAGCAAGCACGAAAGACCATCACCCTGCCGTAACCCTCTGCGAGATTCGAAGGAACTCGAGAGTGTCCCTGATACTCGAACTACGCACATCACTCGATCCATCGTCGCCTTGATCAATCGCATCAGTTTATCCGGGAATCCGCATTCGTGCATAATCTGCCATAGCTGTTCTCGATCGATTGTATCATACGCCGATTTGAAATCGATGAACAAGTGATGTGTGGGCACGTTGTATTCGCGGCATTTCTGCAACACCTGGCGGATGGCAAACATCTGGTCCGTTGTAGCGCGTTCACCCATAAATCCAGCCTGATATTGCCCCACGAACTCTCTTGCAATCGGTGATAGACGGCGGCATAAAATTTGAGATAGTACCTTGTAGGCAGCGCTCAGTAGTGTGATCGCGCGATAATAATGACCCAGTGTAGTGCTCTCACAGTGCTTCTCCACCGTGTTTTAGTAACTCGCTTGGTAGTTGATCTGCTCCAGCGGCTTTGTTGTTTTTCAACCGGCCAACCTCCTCTTCAATCTCTTGGAGGTTAGGGGCTGGACATCTTTCGTCCTGCGCACAAGCTCATTGCAATCTATGGTGAACACGTTGCTGGGCATGCAGCAATAATGTCGGACATAGCCCTGCAAAGTTGGTGTTCGCTACTGATCCGGCAGGCGTGGAGCACAGACAATACGATGGACGGAACAGATGAAGCGTGATTTGGGGGTGTTGTGCGATACCGAGGATGGAGAGCGGCAGCCACAAACCAAGTGTTGTGGTGTACTATTGTTGATTATGTCATATGTGGTATCCTAATTGTGATGTATGTATGTAACACTAATATGAAGAGACGTATTTAAATCCAGTAGAAATATAGTTAAATAAGAAAATGAAGAAGAACCTAAGTTTGAGTGTTATTGATCGGAAAATTTGGACTTCACTGTCGTCCACGATTGGAGTAACTCGCCAAAATTCTAGCGTCTGGAAAAGATCAAATTATCACTTCATCTCAAATTGATCCATAATCTATTGCGCTTCGAAAAGACGATAATGTGAGAATCAGTCACAATGTTTACTCATCAAATTGGTTTGTTGGACTTAATGTATGTGTAGAATTCATTCGACAAATAACGCAACATGGAGTCTCAATCGATGTCGTGATTATCGATTTCTCGCTAAACGGTTGTGAAACTTCGCTTCGACCATCATTGAATCGAAACCAGCTCAAAAAATGACATTTTCTCGCCGGAACGCAAAAACACTTTTCGAAATTGAATCGTGAAAACCAGTCCATGTCCGACGGTGACTTCTTTCTCCTCGCGCTCGTGTTTTCTACTTCATACACATCAAATCTTAATCATAATCATCGTCGTCATCATCATCGTGATCATCAGCAGCCCCATCGGCTCCTTTCGAGCAATTTAGATGGTTAGCGAGGGGTGGGGGATGAAAACCAGCGGAGAGGACGCGGACAAACGTGAAACATTTATTTAACCTAACATGCGGCGGAGGAACGGCGGAAGAACGAACGAGGCGCGCAAAGTGGTTCTTCAACGCGATAAAACCTCCGAACTCTTTCCAACCCCCCTTGGTCGATTCAGGATCCAAACGAGTCCGGGAGACCGAGAAAATCACATCACATCGCTTTAGCGAACAAGCGCAGCTCCACCGGTCGCGGAGCGCGGAGGGAGCAGCAAAAGGGAGAACAACCATATAACATAAATGCTTCATAATGTTTGAATAAACAGAGAAACATTTTCATTTCGTCCGTTCTTCTTTGCTCCCTTTTGTTGGATTGCACAGCACTGGTTGTGCTTGTGGTGATTCACATGAAAGCTTCATCGCCTTCGCTCGGCTTTATTAGCCGAGTCAAGTTGGAAGAGGGTGGTGGTGGTGCAGCGGGAATCCGAATCCAACTAGAATACGTCGGAGTTTGTGAAGAGGGACAGGGGATGGAAGGCTTATTACCACATTCCCAATTCTGCTTTTCTCCGGGTTCCGCTGAAAAGGTGAAAGAGCGAGAAAGCGTGAACGCAAGAGAGCGAGGACTAATTGCATATGTATTTATGCTTATCGTGCACTTTGCTTTATGACGGAAAAATGCCAAGATTGTGCGCTTTGTTTCACCCTTTCCACGCTGCTTCGATATCGTGAATGTGTGAGTGTGCCCCATAATGAAATCGCGAGAGTACGACGATTTGTTTGAAGCGTTGTGTGCGAGGTTTATTCTCTTTTGTTTCCCTTTCTTCTCTTCCCGAGCGAACGTACAATCAACCGGTGCAAGTCCCACGCACACCTACGAACGGTCGCAGTTGACCAATGAGGGCTAAGCCACGCCTCTTGGTATCCCCACAGCAGCATGTTGCTTATCCGCTCGCTCAATGCGGTGCAACGCCTACCACTTGAGAACGCTCGTTGGGGCCTCAGTTGGTGAACGTATACCGTGATGGAACGACCGTTTTCGCCGCCGCTATTCACAGTCAAGTGCTGCCGGTTTGATTCGCGCTTGTAACCCTCCCCTTCCGCACTTTCCTACGTCCCCGATTGAAGCGGCGTAGCGTACAAATCTACGAGGGTCGGAAGTGTAGTGTGCGTGAATCTGTACGCAAGGGGGTGAAATAGTAACAGGCGATAATAACGATTTTTTTAGCTCGGTCGGGAAAGGTTGCACAACCTTTCTTTGCCTCTGGTTTCGTCTTTCGTCGGTCGGGACCCGCGAATACAACGTTGTAGTGTGACACACGGTGCGAATTTAATTACTGATAATCCTTTGGGTCGCAATTGTTCTGTAACAGAGCCGCCGAGCGGACTGGCTTCTCCGATCCTGTTGGAAGAAAACTTTGCGTGGGTGTCGTGAACGAGTTCCAATTGGATAGTTGGAAAAGCAAGTGAAACACGAGTGCAATATCTGTACGGTAGCGACGGCTTTGTGAAGGCTTGACGGTGCAATGCTGTAAAATGGCTACAATTATGTCACACAATTTGCCGTTGATTCCGCTGCCGCTGAAGGCCACGACGGCGGCAGCTTTGGCAAAGACCACCGCAGGATTGATGATGTCTGGGTTGTTGGGGAAGCACCCGGGAGAAGACGTGTACGGAAACGGAACAATCGGGATACCGACGGACCGCAGCAGTCCAGATGTGGCTAGTAGTGAAGCACGTTCGAGTCCAGAGTCGCTGATGATGGTGCAACAGAAGGAGCGTGAAGACGATCGCATGAGCTGCTGTAGTGACGATAGTGAACTGTCGGTAGGGCAAGAAGGACTAGAAGAAAAAACTATGAACAGTGATGAAAAACTGAGTGTAATTAGTGCAAATTCACGAATGGCTGCCGTGGACGTTGAAAAGCTAATCGAGAGGCATAATGTTGAAATGGGTGACGAAATTAGTAACGATTCTTCGCGGTATTCGAGCTCCAAGGATCCGTCGGAAGATTACATGAAGATTCCGTTGATGCGGCCGAGCCCAACGCGGCTGCATGAAGAGTTCCTTAGAAATTCACAACTCTACGCTGAGGAGTTGATGCGGCAGCAGATGCAGATTGTTGCTGCTGCGAGAGGTCTCAACTTAAGTCCAAAACCGTTGGACCCAGCCCTTGGGCTAGTCGCCCGAATACAAGACAATCGTAGTCCTGGCAGGGCATCCCTTACGGAAGAACAGAAAATCGGCTTCCGGCCGCATATACGAGGCATCGGTGAAATCTACCACGATCGCCACCGATGGTCCGATGAGCGCAGTGTTCAATCTCCGCCAGATTCAACGTCCTTTCGGGGAATTCACTCGCATTTGAGCGCCATCTCTCAAATAACCCAGAATCTCAACAGTGACATAAGCAAGCTAACTTCCCCCGCAAGCCTAGCCAGTATGACCTCTCGGGAAAGTTCCCAATCTCCACCGCAGCACCCCGCTCACCTGCTCCAAATGAATAACAACATTGCCCTCAACGATCAAAACCTCAAGTTCAGCATAGACAACATATTGAAGGCCGATTTCGGCCGACGCATAACCGATCCGCTGAAACGTAGTGGCAAAAATTTTGCGAAAAAGCCGTCGGCTCCTGGCGAAAAGCCTACCGCAATGGATCTGACGGCCCTCGTTACCAATGGCGGCAGTGCGAGTTGCAGTGTTGCCAGCAGAAGTCTAAATTCAAGTGCTAGTGGAAGTGAATTGGAAGTGCCCACGTCTCCGTCGTCCTCCAGCGGGAAGACGGCCGCGGAAACCAGCAGCGGTAGTGGCAGCAGTAGTGCGAGCGGTGGAAGCAGTTCGTCATCATCTGGAGGGCCCATGGTATGGCCAGCCTGGGTCTACTGCACCCGATACAGCGATCGTCCTAGTTCAGGTGAGTTGTTTGCTGATCATCAGTAATCGACGACTGACTGACATTCCTGCCGCACGGCTGATGACCAGCTTTTGATTCTGCGAATTGAAAATGAAAACCAGAACTTGCGGACAATGAGGGAATGAACGAAAATTCCTCTCCGCTACGGTTCGTTTCCGTTCGGCTTGATGACCCTTTGCCAGTCAGCCGCCGTCCGTCCGTTCGTCCGTCGTTCGTTGGTACGATTAGCGAAGTACCTACTTGACGATGTGATAATGAAAATGAAAACCCGAACGAGTCACTCGCGCGGTGCCCATGCAGCAGCAGGTCAGGGGTGGACTCGCGAGGCAGATCATCTTCATGTGACAACATAAACTGCCGATGAGCAGCGGTTGTTTTGTGTCCCGTTGTTCACGCTTCTCCGGTGATGTGTGCATCGGGCTAGACCACTCACGGCACGGCTGGCAGTGGCAATAAAAGTGATGTCTCCGGTTACAGCAATTACTTCGTTCGGTTGTCGTCATGGCTGCTGTGGCTGCTGCTGCGACTCCGGCGTTCATTGACCAGTCCGTAGCAGTGTCGGGCTGCATAGATCGTCGAAAAATTAAGTAGTTTTGCTGCACCGAGCCCAGTTTTTCCGACTAGGAGTCTCTCGGATATCAACGCCCGCCGTCCTTTGATCCACTGCTGAGCTGACGGATCGGTTGACCGGTTCGGTGTCAGTTGTAATCACTTACCTCACACACATACTGTGCGTCTCGTCTCTGGGTCCTTCCGCGACCCCTTTTCGCGCTTGTGCAGTCGACTGGGTCGGTCATGGAGATGCAGAGAATCGCTTCGGTTCGATTTGTACTGGCTGGCAGGGGTGGGGCGCTGCGCTGGCAGAGAGACGAAGCGGTTGAACATGATGTAGCGTTGCACTGACTGCTCACCAGCCAGCCAGCCAGCCAGCGCGTTGGTTGCACACACTTCTCGAAAACACGAGATGTCGGAATTTGATGGTGGTGGGCTGCCGGGCGGGCGGCAGCCGGCAGGATGGCGAATCAACGTGTGAGAGGCATACGATAAGATAAACGCCACACCAAACTAGGGTGTTTGTTGTGATGTGTTGTTCTGGAGGACGCTAAGCAAAACTAAACTCTCATCAGATCGGTTGGCGATTTTGCTATGCTTTGCTCTAAGTTTATTGAATTAATTGTCGGCTTCACGTCAGCTGATAAAAGATGGCGCTTGCCCAACGACAGTGAGCGTTTTGATTTGATGTGGAGTAATATGTTGAGAAAATTACAGCTTGACAGCTTAATAAGGGCTTTACGCAAAAGTATTCAGCGTTGCAAGAAGTACAACATTGTAAAGAAAGTGTTTGCACATGCGCCGGCTTTCAGAGATTTTTGTATGTTATACATTTATCTATATCTATACTATCAGGAGCAATAACTAGCTGAATACATTGATTGTGTATTCTTTTACACACTTCTGGAAGAATTAATGCTTATTTTAAATTGAGAATTAACCTAATCGACGGTTTGTTCACCATGTAAGTGCTCAAGCAGAGTATGTACCGACATCCAGCGGCTGAATATGAAATATGCTTCACCGGAAGCAGTACCTAAGATGGCAGCCCCATCATGATGAATAAAGGACCATAAGCTAATAACCTACTGTCGTCGAAACCCAACAAACCGTTCCAGAAACCAACAAGACTGCGCGGTCCGGTAACTGTATTACTATAACAGTTCCCAAGTAACAATTCAAAACCATTAATAAGCATGCCAGTTTAACGAATGTTCTACAAAAGTGCCTATGGTTGAGCAAGAGTTCGTGTTGATCAAAATGGCGAATAAGCATTTCAAACTGTAAAAACAGCACTTTTGTTCATCAAATTAAGAATTATAATTTAATAACAAAACGAACAAAAGTTTAAGGGAAGTAGTAAAAAATTGCCGCTATTCCACATATGATTCACAGTGGAACAAGTAGTTTAAACTTATTTTAACAAAATTTGCTTAATCAGTTAATTAGGCTGCTGGCTAGTAGTGTAATAGCATCAAATAGTTGTCATTGTTCGTCATGTTTACATTTGTCCACACAATTGCTGAGTAGAAGCCTAACAAAAGCATTCGCGGCTGCATAGGATTGATCATCACACAAGAGCCTTGCAGCAGAAAATAATTAAATTACTCTTTTGAAAACATCACAACTCACCTGACCACACTGACCAAGGGCCGCGAATCGACAGAAATCACCGAGCTTTAAAAACGGCAGCTGAAGAGTTTCCTCTAGCTGACATCGTTGAGTAGTTCTCCCACTCTTCCGTTCCTTCGCCATAAAATCGAACGTTGTTTCACTCTCGACCGGGCCCAGGATACACTTGATGGTGATTGCGATATTTAATCAGGATAACAATTAATCAGTAGTTTACGCTGTTAAGTATATCCCCCTAGTGTCAAATTTAGATAAGAATAGGAACAGTAATAACATTTGTACAGTCAAAATAGTATACATGGAAGTTGCAATTGTGAAACGTACTTAGCCGATTTTAATAAATTCTAACCACTTTAATTGATACTACAGTCAGTATTCGTTATACACAGTGCCACCCACTTTACGCCCAATGCAATTTCACTGTTGTCTTTTTACCAATTCAGTCCATTTTTGGATGGTAATTAGCTTACGATAAAAAAAACCAAAAATATTTTTATAAGAATTTGTCCGGACTTCCTAATTAGTTTTTCCGACTTGTTCAACCAATTTTCCTCAACAGTGGCAAATTTTGTGGAAAACATTGTTCATTATGTATTTGTTTTTGAATTTCTGAGAAAATTGGCTTACGATTTCTAAAAAAAAAATCCCCATTTGTTAGGTATTCTTTTCTACTCAGGATTTTCCACACTATCCACGGTAGAACAATGAGCGGTATAATGTTGGTATGTGGCCGTTGTTCCTTTTCCAGTTCGATTTTGGGTTTATAGAGTTATCTTCTTCTTTACAAGTTTACACGTATAAAGTGCAGAGAAATAAGAATCTGTACAATATTTTCCGCTGTGAGTTTTAAAATTTATTAAGGAATTCGGATTAATTTATGAAAAGCTAGCTGTCCCGGCCTTTTTACCATTGGCCTTGTTTATGATTTTGACAGAATTTCGCCATTTGCTTTCGCCGTGTTTACGTTTTAATTTCAGTTTCGCCTTCTACTATTGCCGTGTTTTCGTGTTGATTTCAGTTTCGCCTTTCATTTTCGTAAACAAAACTCCAAACAAAACAAAGGAGTAGAAGGCGTTATTCTTGTTTTTGTTCGTTTGGAATTGAATGGAATTACGCCTGTCACTCAATCAGGTTGGTTACGGCTTTTTCGCTAATTATTACGGAAATAGTTGTCATTATTCGCCATGTTTACATTTGTCCACACAATTGCTGAGTAGAAGCCTAACAAGAGCATTCGCGGCTGCATAGAATTGATCATCACACAATAGCCTTGCAGCAGCAAATAATTATAATACTCTTTTGAAAACATCACAACTCACCCACTGAACAACGGCCGCGAAACGACGTCACCGAGCTTTAAAAACGACAGCTGAAGAGTTTTCTTTAGCTGACATCGATGAGTAGTTCTCCCACCCTTCCGTTCCTTTGCCATAAAATCGAACGTTTCTTCAATCTCGACCGGGCCCAGGATCCACTTAATGGCGATCGCGATGTTTTATCAGGATAACATTTAATCAGCAGTTTACGCTGTTAAGTAAATCCCCCTAGTGTCAAATTTAGATAAGAATAGGAACAGTAATAACATTTGTACAGTCAAAATAGTATACATGGAAGTTGCAATTGTGAAACGTACTTAGCCGATTTTAATAAAATTCTAACCACTTTAATTGATACTACAGTCAGGATTCGTTATACACAGTGCCAGCCACTTTACGCCCAATGCATTTTCACTGTTGGCTTTTAACCAATTCAGTCCATTTTTGTATGGTAATTAACTTACGATATAAAAAAATACAAAAATATTTTTATTTGAATTTTTCCGGACTTCCTAATTAGTTTTTCCGACGTTTTCAACCAATGTTCCTCAACAGTGGAAAATTTGGTGGAAAACATTTTTTATTATGTATTTTTTTTGAATTGCTGAAAAAAATTGCTTACGATTAAAAAAAAATATTTGTTAGGTATTCTCTTCTACTCAGGATTTTCCACACTATCCACGGTATAACAATGAGCGGTAGAATGTTAGTATGTGAGTTCGATTTTGGGTTCTATAAGAGTTATATTCTTCTCTAAACGTATAAAGTGAACAGAAATAAGAATCCGTACAATATTTCTTGCTGAAAGTTTTCAAATTTATTAAGGTATACGGATTTATTTATGAAAAGGTAGCTGTCCCGGCAAACTATGTATGGGGCACTGCCAGCCGCGGTTGCTAAAGAAAATTCTCGGATTCTTTCAGATTTTCTTTCTGGGATTCCTCCAGGATTTCCTTTCACGCTTTCCTCAGCAATTTCCTCGGGAGGTTTATGTAGGATGCCTTTAGAAGTTTCCTAAGGGATTTATTAAGAGTTTCTCCTGAGATTTCTCAAGAGGTTTCATCTTCGTTTCCTCTAGCAGTTTTTTTTTCCGGGATACCTCCGAATGGTCCTTTCAGGATATTCCTTCCCGGTTTTCTCCAAAAAATTCTTCTATGATTCATCCAGGAGTTCCGAGATTCTTACAGGAATTTGTTACTAGATTCGTTCAAGTAATTGTTCCGAGACCCCTCCAGGAACTCATTCTGGGATTTTTTTTCAGGAGCTGTTTCAGGGATTCATCAGGGAGAAATTTCTTGGATACTTGCAGAAGTTTCTTCTGAGATTCCTGAAGATATTTCATCCAGGATTCCTCCAGGAACTCTTTCAGGAATACCTTCCGAAATTTCTCCAGAAATTCCTTTTGAGATTCTCCGAGAGTTCCTGGATTCCCCAATAAATTCGTTCCGAGCATCCATTCCATTCTTCGTGGATGCTTTCCCATGAAGGAGCTCTTGGAGGAGTCTAAGAAAATATTTTCGGAGAAATCCCAGAAGAAGGGAGAAGAACTCCTTGAGTAGTCCCATAAGGAACTACTTGAGTAATGTCAGAAGCAACTCGTTTGGGAATCCTGTTTGGGAATTTAGAAGAAGCTTTTGGAGAATCCTTGTGAACACTTCTAAAGAAATCCTATATAAATCTCTTGAGGAATCTCATAAAGTGCTTTCTAAGGAATCCTGGAAGAAATTACTGGAGAAACCGAGAAAGGAACTCCTGGAGGGTCGAGCATCTTTGAAACCCCCTCAACCATTCACCCATCAGCACGGGTCGCCTGACACCTTGCATTGGGGTTCCCTGTTTGGTGGACTTTTACCCCCGGAAGAGGGGCTCCGTAGTGCTATTCTAAGCCGGCAGCTACACCGCAATCTTACCAGGATCCCACAGTAATTTCCACATGTGCAGCGAAAGCTTACCCAGGTATGCAGTACCCTATAGGGCACTGCCAGGCCGTGCACAAGGGAGTGGTTTTAGGGGGTTAATCCCCTCCCATTTCCGTTGTTCTAAGCACTAGGCACCCCTCCGCCCTTTGCCAAAGTAAAGAGAACCCCTCCTTTGCCGTCTATCATGTGCACGGGCCTGGGGCACTGCATTGTTTTGATTTTTTATTGGATTTTGACATTTACTGGCCTTGTTGTTTACAACATTTTAATAAAAGTGATCTATCAAAGGACAAGCAAAAGAGGGCGGCATTAAAAGGTACAAAACTGGTTACACTCATTTGAAGAGGGTATTCTGCTTAGAAGGTTCCAAAAGTTGGTACAATACCATGGGATGTTTAATTTCATTTTTGCCTTTCTCGTACACCAAGGTGTACCAAAAGGCTTTATAGGCTAGGCGTAAAATTTAATAGAGCCTTCGGAGGGGTCAAGTATTATATACCAATCGACTCAGCTCGACGAGTTGAGATGATTATTTTTTCCTTCTAAACCATAGGGGGATAAATCTGCTCATCAGACATGATGTCTGTGTGTATGTATGTGTGTGTGTATGTGTACAAAAAGGTTACCTCGTTTTAGGATAGTAAATATGAACCGATTTCAACGACCTATGGTTCATTCGACGCGGCATCTAGTCCCATTGTTTCCTATTGAAAATGGTTCAGATTGGTCTAGCCGTTCCGAAGTTATGGCCATTTAGGTGTTCCAGAGCGGTACCCCAGGAAGGGGCCAGATATGAAAATGCAACAAACCCATGCATGCGACCCATCAAACCACGGCATTTTCGATTATCTGATGAACGGGAAGTAGGAAAATAGTCTCAGACTATATCTGAACCGGTAGTGTTCCGGAACCAGTTCCAGGTGTCCCCTCAGAAGTGACCATTTAAAACTAAACCAAACCTATGCACGCGATACACAAACTAGCGGCTTTATCGATAACCAGATGAACGGTAAGCAGGAAAATAGTTTCAGACCATATCTGAACTGCTTATATATTAAACTGACGAAGTTGTCTGATGATGGCCGAAGAATAGTAGGTCGAAATGCGTCGCGCTAAACAAGCTGTTTCCGATATTTGTCACCGATAATTACAATCCACAAATAACCACAGAGAACAGACATCCAAGTCCAGTTCCAAAGCTGTGTAAGGAATTTAACGGCCATTTGAAATCGGCAACACAAGTGGCAATAGCGTGGCGCTGCAATCGGTTAATTTCCCATACTAATTTAATTCACCACTTGAAATGTTTCAATTCACCACTGACTGTGGCAATATGGTGTTTGGTGGCGTTAGTGTTGTCATCGTGTATTGGTTTGCAACCTTACTCAAGTAAAGATTCAAATCCTTACACAAATTTCCGAATGAAATTTGTTCTAGCCTGGATGTCTGTTCTCTGTGAAATAACATATTTGAACAGGTTGTGTTCCGGAACCGGCTCCAGGTGTCCCGTCAGAAGTGGCCAATTAAAAAAGTGAATCAAACCCATGCATAAGAAACATCAAATCATGAAAAATGTACGATAACCAGATAAACGGGCAACAAGAAAATAGTCTCTAACCACACCTAAGATACCGGCAGTGTTGCAAAATCAGGATTGGATGCATCGCTGAAATTACGAAAGTGAACAAAATCGATGCAAGCGATAAATATACGTAAAAGGAAAATATTGGTAAAAATTTTAGAGATCTTTTCAAATCAAACCATTTTAGATTCCTGAGGCATAATTATACAGTAGGATGGATCAACGTTGTAAATTTAAATTTTATACCATCAATCCCCTTTTGCGTCTTAAATTACTGCGCACAATTTTGATGCTACTGGTTGAATCCTCGCGCTCTGTAACACGGTTGAAATTTCAATGGGTTTTATTATGTGAAATTTCACTTACTCGCACTTTTTTTGTCAAATTTTATATGAATCGTATAACCAATGATAATAAAATAAAGGCTAAAGTGTGCAGAATTTTGTTTGCCGAAATGTCTTCATAATGATCGGCATCCAGTGCTAGTGACGGTGGTCAAACAGTCAACTGATAGGTTTGATATTTGTCAGCTCAGCCTATACGTTTACATAACGTTGGAATCTGAGCCATCATTAAGTTTCCAAATTATGGCTTGGATAAATTCTTACTTTTCTGAATAAGGCTGACACAAATTTCGATTTTCTCTTAAGTCAAGAGGGGTCCCCCCTTGAAAAATTTTGGTCGGAATTCAACATTTTGAGGAAGGGCACAAATAAATAACCCAATAAATTTTTAAATTTTAAGGTGAAATTAGAGTCCTCCAGAAAATTTCGTAACAAATCCGATGAGTTCAGTTCTCAGGATTCAGGTACACTTCGGCTTATGGTGACGGAAAAATCTTGAGTACATATTCAACGAGAAAGGCACTATCACCACCAGGTGGAATAATCTAGGTTTTTTTTTCATTGATACCAAGATTCACAACGATTTCAAAGTTCTTGTCGAGAATTTGATATTTCTTCACAAATCTGTAAGAATCTCAAAATAAGTGTATTAATATTTATGAACTCTATTTTATTGTCAAGTTTGCTTTCAAAATGTTTCATATTTGAAAAAGGAAAACATTCAAATTAGCTTTTCTACAAGCCAACGTTTTTCATCAATCATACCGCGGGCCACACGGTGTGCAGCTATGGTGTAGTTAGTAGTTAGTATGGTAGTTAGTCAGTAATTCTCTCACTGCACTGTTGATATAGTATATAATAGGGGAAGGCGGATTAAGACGTCAGTTTGAATCTTTGAGCAATATTAACATTGAAATTTTCAAGACAAATAAAAAAAATCAAGCGCAAAAGTTACGGGTCTACGTTATACATTTCGAGACTTGGGCGTTGAATAACCCCGTCTTCCTCTAAGGTTAATAGTTAATACTCCTGATGTCCATAGCTCCAGTCAGGACAAGATCTTTTTCCAATTTGTTATCATTTCCCTTGTTTGAGTTGGATAACGATTCAGAATCTGCGCTTTTTGGTTCGGAAAAAAAAAAAGAAATTGTGTTATGTCGTCCACAATATGGACAGCGAATAGCATTAAATTTGTTGTAATTGGCTTGGAAACAAGTCGTATTTCTTGACTGATAAATAACAAATTAGTAGGATTTTATGAAAATGTCAGCTGAGCTTTTAGGAGCTTTACTTTGTGATCCATGATGGCATGTATGGACACACCACAGGTTCATCTACAAAGACCAAATTGATGCCAGCTTGGCAATCACATCAAGTGTAGTACACATAGGAATTATAAAATATATTATAATCACACCTGTGGTTGCGCAAAGTTGTAATGACGGAATAAGTTCGATTGTATTGGCTGCTGCGATGCGACCCTTTTAAATACATATTAGTTTGAAGTTAATGAAAATTAACCTGTCATTTCATCAGACTCACATTACATTTTTACTGAGACAGAGCTCGATTCGTTCCATGGGCATTTCAGTTTTTTCTAATCATCAAGTGATATTATTATCGATTTATTATTTTTGCATTCATATATCGAATGTCAGACAAGAAAACCTTCCATCTCTGAAAATAAAGAAAATTGAAACCCGAATACATAGTTCTTTTCCCGAACCTGAACTTATACCCAGCCACCTCCAGCATGGTCTTACTGGAAGAGCTGCGCGTTTTCCAACGCCCGTCCCATTATCTCAAGTCTGGTAATCCCGCCACAACTGTGCAATAGAATGTTGCATACGACCTAAACCCACTGCCCATGGCAAGCAAGAAACCCATATATTTGCGGTTGCACTTTTCCGCTTTAATGGCCTCATCTGGGCCCCATCATGAAACTGCTTCTGACCCGGGACCGGTTCCGTACTGGTCCTTCCACGTTCCACCCGCCCTTAGCCTGCCGGCCGCAACTTTTAATGTCATTATTTTAATTTGCAGCACATAATTTAGACGTAATTAAGTACGCTAAAGTTGTGCTCGCGATTTTATGGTCATATACCGCTCCACCACCGGGAGAAATATGATATGCTGATCACGATGACGCTTTCAGAGAGCCCAGAGTATTTTTTGGAGAAGTTCAGAACTGCCGCTGGATGTGGTTAATTTGCAGGTTCTTTCAACTTTTCGCGGATCATTTTGCAGCACTATCTGTAAAACTACCGCAATCCTATTTGTTGCATAAATTTTCCTCACGCCGCCGCCTTGCGCGCACGCCATTATACCACAGTTGGTAGTGGTGCGACTGAGTATTAATTATTAATTTCTTTTCCCGGAGCTGACGCCACTAGGTGGTGGATTGCGATCGAAGGTGGGGGTGACCAGGGGTGTGCGTGCGGGGTCAACTGCATTTAATTAACACATAAAAGCCCGTAATTAAAACAACCATTTTGCTCTCCACTATTGGCGGTGGCGACGATCGTGCGGAGCGACTTAACACACAGTTACAATAGCAATGGCAATAGTGCGAACACTCTCGCTCTAAGGACGTATTAATTTTTCATAGTTTGGTTTTTTTCCCCACCGGTGAACGGTCAGTCTTTACCGGTGCCGACAGAGATTCTGGTTTCTGGTCAGGGCGCATTTTTCCACCGACTGGCTGTTTTACTTTTTTTTTCGCGATCATTAATTGACCGACCAGTAATGGTGTGGTACGATTTCCCATTGAGCGTAATTGCATTTTGCACTTTTCACATTTGTAGGAGCTCTCAGAGTCATGCATTAATGATTGCACTGGAGCAAAAGGTTGTCTAGTTTTGTTCAATTAAGTGTATTTCAAAGAAAGCATTCATTTAGTTTGAATTCGTTTAATTAACATCTACATAGCCGTAAGACTGAATTTAGAATGCTAAAAACTCGATTACCCTTCGCTCCAATCGTTCTACAGCCACCCTGTTTCGAAGTGAGCTCTATTTTAGGGCCCACAGCTATAAAGGCGTATTCAGCATGACCATGCTGAGGATGATGGGTTCGATTTCCGGTCGGTTCTGCAACTTTTCGTAAAGCAAATTTTCTTGGCATCCTTGGATGTAGAGTATCTTTGTGCCACATGATACACACATACACAATGGTCATTGGCAAGCTTCCTCTGCCTCCTCAGTTAGTGGAAGTGCTCATAGAACACTAAGCTGAGCAGCAGGCTTTGCCCAAGTAACATTTTAAGTTTTGTTCGGCTCTACAAGAGATCTTCATGACCAATTTTATAAAACTCACAATAAAACTGATTTATACATCAAAACCTCTTGATAACCTCTTTAAGAGCATCTTCCGGCTAAGTGGACCACTGTCGGAGAGGTTTTGCAAACCGCATTAAGAGTAGCAATAAACCGTTTTAAAACCTAGTAGAAAAAATTCCCATTCTCGATTGTTGTTGTTTTTTTTTTCAACAAAAACTATGACAGCTCAAGACGGGCTTGGTAATCTAGTGGCTACCGCTTCTGATTCGTATACAGAAGGTCATGGGCAAGGTATTTATATATTCTAAGGTAGTCTTAGATTTTTTTTTAGTTTTTATTAACGTGTATTTTAACTTAAATGCTAATTCTACACTCGTAGTCTTAGATTCAAAACTGGCTGAGCGGCCATTATTTTTTCACCGTGAGAAATTCTGAAAACAAATCCCCTGCCTCCTCAAATTCCTTTGAAATTTTGCTTCCTCTGCTTTTCTCCACAAACTAAACGCCATGCTCAACCTTACAATATATAAAAACCTTGGTCATGGGTTCAATCCCTGGCCCGTCCCTTTCATCCTACTTTGTATCTTTCTATCCACTTTCTCTCTCTATATCTCTTCGCTACATACACAACTCATGTATATTCATATGTTCATAGCCATCGCTAGAACCAGAAACGAATTGAAAAAAAAAGTCGTTTCCCTCCCTACCAACTTCCACTCACAGCACAATGTATATAACGCCTGCAAGTTATGCAACCAAAAACGTGCTGTGCCGCTTGACCTTATTCACCTTATTCACCACACAATCTATCACCTTACGAACACTATAAATAACCCCCTATCCATGGATCGCATCATCGACCCAACGGTGACTCCCAGATCTCCCATCCTTTCCGTCTAACAAATACCGTGCTGGTTGTGGGGATGCAGAGGTGATCTCGGTCTTTAGTAGCAACAACCAGCACACTTTAACATTCCTTTCCTTTCCCAACTGACTATGAGGACGTGGCCGGCACCGTTATTGATCCAGCCCTTACTCATTTGGATCTCAGTACAATTGGTACCAGCTCAGATCAATCACGGAGGAGCAACCATTGACATGTACCTATAGTCAGATTTGATCGTTTTTTTGATCGAAAAACTATGACAGCTCAAGATGCAGAGAAGCTTCTACGATGGCACGCAAAGTTCAGGACGATACATTCGTAAGTAGAAGCGGTCATTTCAAAGTAATATTTTAGTTGTTATTGTGTTGGAAGGCTTATGCGCATTCAATTTTACCGTGAATATTGGGGTGGCAGAATCATAAAATTAATGCGCTTCAAAAATAGTGAATATTATCATCTTGGAATGAAATAAATCAATTTGTTTATTTAGTAAAACTATCTCGAATCACAAGAAAACTCAGCAGAGAGAGTTTATTTATGTGAGCATGTAATGGAAATCAATTCATTGCTTATTTGAGCAAAATTAACTATTTTCCATTCACGTTAGCTAATTCTCCAATATGGCGACAACCATAATCAGCGAAACTAAAACGAAAGCAAGTTTACTTTTATTATTATTATTAATATTTATTAAAGACACTTTACCACTTATGTGGCATTCGTGTCTGATTTACTTTTATGATGACCGCAATAAACCTAGAAATGTCGTAGTTCTGCTTTTCTACCAACAGATGTCGTTACTAATCAAACGGATCGCCTTCTGTTGAGAGTTTTAACAGTTTTATTGTGGTAATAATTATTGCCAGATGGTTTACAAATCGGAAAGTTTTGTTTACTCTTAAAATCGGCCTTTATGGATATCTTCAAGTATACTATAAAACATTTTATCAATGGGTTTAAATTATTGCTGTAATAAAACCCTAATAAAAATCAAACAAAACCAATGAGCAATGAAATTGTTACTTGGGTTACTGGGACGCTTTCTGGAGTTTCTGAGGATATCAGGTGCGTTTCAGAGGGTCCAAGGGAGATTGAGTGGCTTTTCGCAGGTTTCAAAAGTTCTCATATGTGTTACAGGGGGTCCCAGGTGGGTTCAGGGGGCTACGGAGCCATTTCAGGAAATTTCAGAGGATTCATATATTGGAGGATTTCGGTGGGTCATAGGATCGTTACAAAAGGGTTTGAGGGGGTTTAGGGGGCCTACACTTTTCGAAAATACATTTTGTGTCACTGCTCTTAAGTGATCGTCAGGGGGATCTTAGAGGCGTTTTAATGTGTTTCGCAAACGTTTCAGGCGGATTCAAGACTGATTACGCTTGTAGATCTGATGACCTATATTCAAGGGAACTCTTAGAGATTCTGGAACTCATCACTTGCCAGCGCGTAGCTACATGAGGCTGTGTAAGCAGGAATTTCATTCAAACTCACCACTTATGCATGTAGATTCGATGACTTATGCTCAATAATGTTAGGATACCCCAATATTTCCAACCCCCTCATTCTTAACCCCGAACACGCCCTAAGCTCCTTTTAACTTCATTTGCCACTTCTATTCCGTAAACCAACGTGTTAAGAACTGTTCCATTGAATTCCACTAAGAATTTGCATCCTTTGACAGATACGTATTTCGACCTCAACTGTAAGGTCGTCTTCAGTGTCTTGTACTTGACTCGACTTACAGATATTTCCCATGATCATCCTTAGCGTGACGGGTTCGATTCCCGGTCGGTCCAGAAACTTTTCATACATTAAATTACCTTCTCTTCCTTGAGCACATAGTATCTTTGTGCCTGCCACACGATACACATATGCAAAATTATCATTGGCAAAGGAAGATCTCGGTTAAAAGCTGTGGAAGTGTTCATAGAATACTAAGCTGTGAAGTTTTGTACCAGTGGGGACCAAGAGAAAGAAGCTAGAATAATCTAGCTTCTCCCATTTTCTTGTTTCAATGTTTTTCAACAAAATTTCAAACAACATGAAATACAACCTCACAATCTTGGTAAACCCACTGTTGAATTGTGAGCACTTTTCCTATTCAGTCTTGTTAACGTCTTTTTCGTGCTAAGCGTTCGTTAGCCATAAAAAAAAAATTGTTATTATTTCGCATTAATCCACCAATCAACGACTGCTCAACTAGCTCAATAACAGTTCAAAACAATAGTAATCACAAGCAATGCTAGACAGCGTAGTTGTGCAACACTCGAGCAGAACTTTATCGTCACATTTCACGCAAGCAATCGCTTGTTGTTTAATCGCTAAGCTTTGTTCACGCCACTTGGGAAGCCACTCAAAGTGGTATGGTAATTTCATCCGATGGATTTGTGAGCTCTCTACTATCACCATTTTCTACGTTCACTTCGACTGGCTATGAACTGGAACTATGAATAATTGCTTTATTAGAATTGGGCAACCCATGAAAATCAATCACTTCATTCGCTACCTCAGTTGGTGAACCATACACGGATCCGGACGGATGGCTGCGAGTGAATGAATCACGCGGACATCTGAATCACTGGCGATATTCTCATTGCGTTGGAATCCATTCAACGCCGCGGATGATCAAAAGCCTGATCGCCGCCACCGCCATCGCCATCGCGCCTAGATAGGTATATCTCACGATTGTGCATCGGTGGGGCTTGTTAGATTTTCCATCAATCCCCACCTACTGCCCAATCCGGGTACAATATATGGCAATAAAATAGACGTACAACTTTATGGTCTCCTCTGAACTCGACAACAATCACCTCCGCGTTTGAAAGCGAATCAGTTTCTCACTCTGGCGAACCGCCGCCAGGGTCTAGTCAAGTCTCGGCCTAGGTGGAAGAGGTAGTTCATTCAGAAATTCCCTTTTCTTTCAGACGCAACGGTATAAGCCCTCAAAGGCGGAAATTCCTTTGAATAAAAAGATGAATTCTTCCGAGCAAGCGAGCGAGCGACCACCATCGCGGCTTCCCTCTAGCCTCACTACAATCGCTACGCCGTCAAACAAATTCCGAAAAACCAAAGAATGATAGTGTGTTATGATCCGGCTTTCACGTTCAAAGCTGATTAGGTGCCACGGTAGACGGCTGGCAGTCGTCGTCGGTCGCTATTTTTTTGTGTTGAGAGAAAATAGGCGAGACACGCTTGATTGGGCCTGATTGATTCGGTGAAAAACGTGGAAGACCCGAAAGTGGAAGTGGAAACGCAGCAAACGGAAGCATCAATTAGGTCAATGATTGTTTTGGTAGAAATCACCTTTCACCAATACAATCAGTATCGGCGACCCTTTGTCACTGGAGTCCATTAGACTAGTTATATCTGCTAACAAACATTTTTAGTCATGATATCGATGGACGTTCTCGATACTCAAAAAAATCCTGAAGTAATGGCCCGAAGATACATAAACGCAACCGATGATCTATCTTATGGTAGATTTTCGTTCCGGTATGTATTTAAAGTGGTTTATGACCCGACGGTAGACCGGTGATGCTTGTATTGATATTATTGTACGTTGTTTTTGCTCCAACAAATCTCTAAGATCTGCAAGTGTCACAAAAGCTCTGTAGGTTGGTCTTAGCTTGTATTTACGTTTTGGAAAATTCATAAGACTATGTTGATTAGAGTATTGTTTTCGTCGAACTTTCTATGAACTTTGACATAATTTTGAAGTGAAGGCCTAAACATTTATAAACGTATTCGGTTACTTTTGTATAGATTTTAAATGTAACGTATGCCATACAAGGTTCACAAAGTGTGATACACTCCCGTTCAAAAGTTTGGGGTCAGCCCCTCAAAAACATGTCATTTTTTTAGGCCCATATCTCCGCCAATTTGCGTCCGATTTCAAAACCCTAGGTATCATTCAAAAGATAATAAGTCAAAGAAACTTTAAACATGATTTAAAAGAAACTTTTTCAAAAAAAATTGTATGTAAATTTAACCCAAAGTTTCCAGATTTTCTAAAAAATGAATATACACTTATGGCAGTGCCGCTGGAAGTTGGGTCGACCAAATTTTAAGATGAGAGCGGTAATATGACCCATTTTCTATTAGCTTTCAACTGCTTTTTACAGAACTTAGCTAAAAAATCTAGAAAAAAAGTTATTAAGTAAATTAATCCTTGATGTCATTTCGTACTTTCGTGTACTTTCGTGTACTTTCGTAAAACATGGAAAAGTGATTTGGTGATATCTTCGTCATCTATAGTTCAATTTTAATTATTTTTGGCTCATTTCAAAGATAATTAACTAAATTTACGTTTGATGTCTTCAACTTAACGTATTTAACGATTTTTGTATATAAAAATGTTATGTAAAGTTAGCACATTTTACCACGCTTCAAAAAATGAGGCAACTTTACGTTAAGTTTTAGTATGTAAATTTCAACAAATATGTGTGGTTCAATGTCTATGCAGTAAGTATCATTCATTTTGTTTCAAATAAGCCAAGAAGAATTAAAATTGAATGACAGATGACAAAGATATCAACAAATCACTTTTCCATGTTTTACGATAGTGACCCCAAAGCTCTGTAAAAAGCAGTTGAAAGCTAATAGAAAATGGGTTATATTACCGCTCTCATCTTAAAATTTGGTCGACCCAATTTCCAGCGACACTGCCGTAAGTTTATATTCATTTTTTAGAAAATTTGGCAACTTTGGGTTAAGTTTACATACAAAATTTTTTGAAAAAGTTTCTTTTAAATCATGTTCAAAGTTTTTTTTGACTTATTATCTTTTGCATGATACCTAGGGTTTTGAAATCGGACGCAAATTGGCGGAGATATGGGCCTAAAAAAATGACATGTTTTTGAGGGGATGACCCCAAACTTTTGAACGGGAGTGTATATTTGATCCACATAGCAATTTCTTGCCGATTCGATCATATCTGACGATGGCTAATGTGTTTAACAAGGTCGAGGTATGATCGAAGTCCTACAATGGAATTGTATAAGCATTACAAGAAATACAGATTCATTAAAATTATTGATTCACAGCACAGGATGTGACACATTTGCTCTCAGTGAAACGTTTCTTGCTTCTGGTGGATATGTCTATTTCCCAGACTACAATACTATTTATCGTTAACGAGGATATGGCTATGGTGGGGTTTCTTTGGGATTCAACAAGCTCCTCTTCTTTTATAGGATTGATTTCCCTCGATTCAAGGCATAGAAGTTGTCGCATGTCACGTCACTATGTGGTAAGAGTTTTAGCGTAGCCAGCGTATTTAAGTTAACCCATATCCGGCCAGTGTCATATTCATATTCATAGTATTTCAGCATATTGTATTCGAAGTTGTTCAGAACAAGAGGTGCAAATGTGGCTGCTAAGATTTAATTTCAAAATGTAAAATAAATTTGTTTTAGTTACATATCGATGACACATGGTTTAAAATTTGAAGTTGGTGTCTTCGGCGGAAATGTTCATATGCATGTAAATTTTCTATTCAATTGATCTTAACTAGATGTCACTAGATGGCGCTGTTGAACAACTAATTTGATATGATAATGTTAACAATTTTGGTATTTTTTTGCAAATATGTGGGTCTGGTAAAACTTACTCCTGTAATGTAATTATTAGTAAGAAATCTTTCGAAAAAGCGGCACTGAGCACGGATATCTTGGGTCTACTTATAGGGCCTTCCGGAAGGATTCATCTATGAAAATATTCAGCATTTTCTTTCGTTAAATCTCCATGGACGTCTCCCAGGAATCCCAAAAGGCTGTCCGCTTGTAATGGATCACTAAAATAACTAAAACGACCGCTATGAAATGAACAGATAGCGCCTCCGTAGCCTTGTGTGTTTGACGTAACTCGACTGCTGTCACTGTGTTACCGTCCATATACGGTGGTGCTTTTGTTTTGATGCGGTGAGAAGCGGAAAAGTAGGCTTCAATGATCCATTAATCCACTAAGAGGATCCTCCCAGGATTTCCCATGAAATTCTCCCGGTTTCCACTCAGGATTCCTCATGGGATTTCTTCTAAGAATTCCATCAGGAATCCCACCTGAGATTTTTTCAGGAATTTCTACAGAATTCTTTCAGAGATTCCTTCAGGTATGTCTACTGGGATTACTACCTCGATCGTCCCAAAAATTCCACATTGATTTCTCACGAGATTAGTTTGAGGGTTTCATTAAACAGTTTCCTAGTTTTCCTTCAGAGATTTCTCCCGCGATTTCCTCATTGATTACTTCCGAAAATTTTCAAGAACTTCTTTCGATGATACTTCAATAAATCCCCTCGGGATTCCTGCGGGATTTTGTCAAGGATTTCTTCAGGATCATTTTTCTGAATTCCGTTGTGACTTTCTCCCGAGATATTTTCATTGATTCCCCCAGGGTATCCTCTAGGGATTTCTTCTGGAATTCGTTCCATGAGTCTTTCACGTATGTATTATTCCCTAGACTGGATTCTTCCAGGATGCATGTTGGGTTTGCTTCAAGGATTGCTTTACGTATTTTTACCGGGATTCATTATCTCATTGTTTTCGGGATGTCTTTATTGATTTTTCTCCCAGGATTCCTTTTAGAGATTCCTCCCGAGATTAATTTAGGAATTTCCCAGAAATTTAGGGATGGGACTCCTTCAGGGATTTTTCCCGGCTTTAGTAAATCTTCCCACAATTCCTTCATTGTTGTCTCCCGGGATTGTATCAGTCATTATTACCGGGTTTCAGTTAGGGATTCCTTTACAGATTCGTTAAGAAATTCTCTCAAGTATTCCTCCGGTTATTCCTTAAAAGATTTCTCCCAGGCTTCTTCCATGATTCCTCAATTGATTTCTTCCAGGATCCTTTTGAGGATATTTCGGGACTCCTTTATTGATTTCTCATGTGATTCTTCTGTGGATTTCTCCCGGAATTTCTTTAGAAATTTCTTTAAGGATTTTACCTAAGATTTCTTCAGATAACTCTTAGAGATTCTATAAAGGATTCTTCCAGGAATATTTCTGGAATTTTGTTAGCAATTCCTGCCGGGATTTCTCAATTGACTTCACCCAGGTATTCCTCACAACAATTACTTAGTGATTCCTATGGAGAATACTCCTGAATGCTTCCAGGGATTTCTTGAGAAATTTCTCCCGTGAAATTCGGGGTTCCTTAAGGAATTTATCCAAGTATTGTTTCGAAATATTTTCAAGGATTCCTCCCGGGATGCCTTCAGAGATATTTCTTCAGTGATTAATTCCGGGGATCCTTCCACCTGGCGCTCATTCAGGGATTCCTCTGTGATATAAAAAAAGACTCCTTTTGAGAGTTTCTACTTCCAAAATTACACCAAGATTTTTTTTTGGAATTCCTCCTGGAATTTCTGTCGACATTTCTTCAGGTATTTGTCCTTTGATTCTTCACGTTTTTTTATCCTTCACGGATTTTATTTATTGATTTCGCCCAAGACTTTTAGGAACTTCTCTCGAGATTCTTTCTCAAAATCCCTCGGAGATTCTCTTACTGATTTGTTATGGAATCCTTTCGGGGTTTATCAAGAATTCTTCTCAGATCCTTCCTGTTAAGGAATAGTTTTCTCCTGAGATTCCTGCAAGGCTTATTTTAGGGATTCCTCCAGGATTCTCTCAGGGATTCCTTTTGATTTTTTCAGAGATAACTCCAAGATTGCATGGATTACTCCCAAGATTCCTTCAGGGATTTCTGCTGAGATTCCTTCCAGATATCGCCCCGGGGTTTTCCTTCCAGGATATCTAACGGAATTGCATGGTTTTGTTTCGGAATTTTCATGATACTGATTTTTTATGTCAATAATTGATAAAGAAATGCTTCATGATTCACACATTATCCTTTCTAAAAGAACCTGAACCAACTCGGAATCGAACCCAGGATATACGCGGATACGATCATTAATGGCTAGTGTTCGATCGATACCCTTGGGCCGATGGAAGAGTATCAGTTCTTATTCAAGTTGATTATCCGCCGTGCTCTTACTTAACATCATTCAATATCAGAATCGGCAATTCACCGGCATCCGCCTTCGCTGTGGTGGGATGACAAGTGTCTATCGAGAGAAATCCGTAGCGTTCAAAGAATTTTGGAAATGTGGTGCTTGGCATTCGAGTGTTTCACAAGTCTTCAATGTCAATTGTCTTTTTACAGGCTCTATCAAGATTTTTCCCTTGGAATAGAGAGATAGGTAGAATTGGAGATTTTTTCTTCCCCTGTTGGGAAAATTAAGCCACTACGTCCAATAAGCTGAACTGTTGGGGATAAAATCCCCGAATAAAAAAAAATAAATAAAAAAAATATAAATTAAAGATAGAAAACCTAGAATTTGGAAAATAAATCCTGGAATCTCGGAAATTTTCGCCCTGGGACGTCCCGGAATGGACACTCTAATTATTAAGCATCAAGAGAAAATCTGGGCTGTATAACAACAAAACTAGGATAAAGGCAAACACTGCAGGTGGTTGAATTCTGTTCTGCCAAGGATAGCGAGTTATAAGGTGAAACTTGGTTAGCCAATGAATTTGTGCAATGAGGATACGAGGTGAATTCTTCAACTAGAGCCTAATCAATATCTTTGCACCTTTCAACCCGATCACATGAAGGACGCGCCATACGAATGTCTCGATAAAACCAACGGCCTTCACTCTGCTACCGAACTGAGAATACTGAGAGAGATGCTCATCAGAAGCACCTGGTTTGCACAAAAATACCCCGGCACTTCTCGGATGTCATTGATTTGGAGGATCGAACATTGTCTATGATCACAATCTCGTTGCCAGTAAACTTCGAGCACGGTTATGGCAAACTCAAAAATTCGGCTACCGTTGTGTTTCAATATCCAGCGCTTCTCAGCAGAAGGTGTGGCAAATGAGTACCGCTTGAAGTTGGATGAGCGGATAAGGGGATCCTAGCCACAGAATTCTGTGGGAATCTATCCACGGAGCAGCAAGCGCTGTAGCGCGGGAAGCGACAGGTACTGCTCAAAGACGTCCCGGTAGCTCTTTGTGGAGTGCCAGAAGATGACAGACGAGAAGAACATTGCCAGAAGCTGGATGTTAGTGTCTGGTACTCGGCAAAATAGAGAGCAGTACAAGGAAGCGAGAGCAGTTAAGTAAAAAATCTCAGAAAGAAAAAGCAGTATGAAGAGAGTGGCATTACTGAGGTGCAAAACAGTATGGAACAAAACAATATGCGTAAATTTTACGAAACTGTTAATGGTATGAGAAGAAATGTGCATTGTACATTGTGCAATGACAGTGAGGGTAACTTGCTGACAGGTAAAACTCTGGTAACTGCCAGATGGAGAGAGCACTTTGAGACTTTGTTGGAAGGCGAGAACGTAGGCGTGTTTAAAACATATTAAGCACCGGTAACGATGGACATGCTTTGGAGCCTTGATCCAAGAAGATGTAAAAGGCTTTAAAAGCTGAAGAAGAGTAAGGCTGCTGAAAAGGACGAACTCCCGGCTAAACACAATATATTGAACAGCTGCACGAAATACTTAACCTTCCGTTAATCGCGCTGTTGTACTTTGTACAACACATGAGAATTATCGACTATTACTTTGAAACCATCTTTTCTATCGATGTCAACCCCAAATGTATTCCACAGGAATCTTATTTGGAATATTATAAGACCTTTTTTGAAAACAGTATAACTCCTTATAATGCGGAAAATTGAAAATCGCAATATGAAGAACGTACTATATTAAAGATAAGATAGACAGTTGAATGTGAATTAGTGTATTTCAAAATCTTAATGAACTAGAAATATGGTGTCTTCGGCAAAGTTACTTGGGATATCAAGGGCCTTTACGAGGTGATCTGAGAAATTCAGATTTCAACCGATAGGCGGCGCTAATGAGCATGTAATTTTTATATCCCATATAACTCTGGATCCTGAGTACTTAGAAAGATGGTGTCTTCGGCAAAGTTGTTTGGTTGGTTAAACACTAACTGATGGAGAGCCGTATGGTTTGAAACTCCACATCTAGGTGGCGCTAGTGGGCATTGAAATTTTATAACTCATACATCTCAGGACCCTGATTACTTAGAAAGATGGTGTCTTCTGCAAAGTTGTTTAGTAGATCGAACATTAACTGATGAAGACAAATATGATGTGAAATTCCACATCCAGGTGGCGCAAATGAGTACTCAAATATTATAACTCATATATCTCGAGATCCTGATTACTTAGAAAGATGATGTCTTCAGCCAAGTTGTTTAGTAGATCGAACATTAACTGATGAAGACAAATATGACGTGCAATTTCACATCCAGGTGGCAATAGTGAGCATTCCTATTTTATACCTCATATATCTCAAGATCCTGATTACTTAGAAAGATGATGTCTTCGACATTGTTGTTTGATGGATAAAGGATGGATGTACTTACCCCGTGACATTGACAACCTTAAGATAGAGTATATTGAAATACGACGCTCAGATAATGAATATTTTACTAAGCGTTTTAACTTCATGTAAAATTAATCAATCAAGTGCAAATTTAAACAAATTATAATCAACTAGTTGTGTAATTTTCAAATTTTGAAAACTTTCGGAAGTATACAAATTTACAGCTCGTTGATTTTTCCTAGATGAATAATAACACGTTCATGATTTTGCAAATTTACAACTAGCGTCTTCTGGTGGCAGAAGCACGAATCAAATGGTCAATCAACTGAAAGCCCTTGATCTACCAACAAACCTTGCCAAAGATATCGACTTCCCAGGTAATCAGACTCGGAGATACACAGCTAATCGCGTTCGGTAATTTTTACCAAAATCTCAACCGCTGAGCGTTCGGTAATGGGTTTTTAACGAAAATCTGTAAAAAAATTACCAAATTTCGGTAAAATGTTATCGTTTATCTGTCAAATTTTAACGAATTTCGGTAAAAGTTGCTATTTTAACCGATTTTTTCCTGAAATACGAGCTTAACGGTTGAGATTTCGGTAAAACATTACCGAAGTCGGTGATTTTTTCTAACTGTGTATATAAGATATAAAATTTGCATACTCATTAGCACCACTTACTGGCGAAATATTGATTTCAACGACCCTCAACCAAATGCACTTAACCTATTTGACATCTTTGCCGAAACCACCATCTTTCCTCTAGTAACCAAGATCCTGAGAACTATTGCATATACATTTATTATGTTCACTAGCGTCATCTAGTGGTGAAATTACGATTCAAACGGACAACTATCTGTAAGTTTTCGATCTTTTAGAAGGTCGGCACGAGAGGTAACTTTTCCTCCATTTGGTCTTTGATCTACCAAACAACTTTGCCGAAGACATCTTTCTGAGTAAAGTAGAGCTTCGTGGCCGTTCGGCTAGCGTTATCAAGCGTGTAACCGCACCAAGCTATCCACTGGTGCATGTAATGCATGGTCTAGTGTTAAGTTCTGTTCAGTCTGTACAGCCTCTGGCTGAAGACGGTGTCCCGTGCCTTTTAAATCGGGACCCTGAGCTACATGAGATTAAAAATTTACATGCTCACTAGCGCCTCTTAGTGGTGGCATTTGAAATCAAACTGTCACTCATCTATAAGCCCTTGATACCAAACATCTATGCCGAAGACATTATCTTTCTAAGTAATAAGGCTCCAGAGATACATAATATATAATATTTACGTGCTCACTAGCGCCGCCAAGTGATGAAATTTCAAATTAAACTGCAAATCATCCGTAAGTACTTGACCTACCAAACAACTTTGTCGAAGACACCATCTTTCTAAGTTATCAGGTTCCCGAGATACATAGGATATAAAGTTTATTTGCTCACTAGCGCCGCCTAGTGGTGGAATTTCCAATTAAACGGCCAATAATCTGTAAGCCGTTCACCTACCAAACAACTTTGCCGAAGACACCATCTTTCTAAGACATCAGGATCCTGAGATATAAGATATTACATGATATTGCTCACTAGCGCCGCCTAGTGGACGTATTACGAATCAACTTTGTCAGCATCAAGTAGCCCATGAAATTTACAACAACTTTGCCAAAGACAGTCCTCCTCTAAACAATCAGGATCCTTATATATTTCAGAATGTATCGGCACCAACATTTCAAAAGGGCGTAACTGCTTTTGCAACCAATGCCTTCTCACAGAGCTGTGGGTCGTATTTCATTCATCTCACGCAATTCACTTCCATTAATCGAAAGAGGAGGATTTTATCTTTCTGTTTTTGCTAGTGGATTGCTCGAGAGGGATGGGATACGCTCCACAGCTTTGTGAGAAGGCATTGGTTGTAAATGCAGTTACGCCCTTTTGAAATGTTGGTGCCGGTATGTGTGTTGTACAAAGTACAACGCGCGACTGCTCGCGTTACAAAAATTGGCGCGAGTACTGAAAGGTTAAGCGTATTCTGTGTCACGATGCCCACACTCTGCGACCAATCCTAGATGAATTCCGAGAGTACAACTTGCAGATCAAAGCCCTGTACAGCATGTCTACCATTGTAGCAATGGTAGAACAGAACACGGTATTCCGACGAAACGGATTCGTGCAAGGCTTGATGGATCGAATTGAAGTACACGAGTAGCGGAAAACTGATTGCGGCAGGTTGTTGCGATAGTAGAAGAATTTGTGTACCTTGAAGTTCTAGTGACGTGTGATAATGATGTCACTCGCGAGTAGAACGGGCATCTCGCAGCCGCAAATAGGACATTTTACGGCCTCCGTAACCAGCTGGAGCCCGGAGTTTGCAGGCAGTGACAAAATTCGCGTTCAGGAAGTCAACCGGAGATGGTAAGGTGCTACAAACAAGACGCGGAAATAACTACATGGAAACAGCATCAGGCTGCGTCGCATGAATCACAAGCTGTATTAAGTGTAGAAAGAAAAGATATTGTCAAGCTAATACAACACGGCTGGCTGAGCTGGGCTGGTAACGTCGTAAGGATGCTGAAAGAACGATATGCGAAGATAATATTCAGCAGAGAACCAGGAAGAGGCCAGCATCTCCGTGGAAGACCGTTCACATGACGGCTGTTTGCGGTTGAAGAAGACCTTTAAGAACACTCAACGTCCAGGGGAAGCAATTGATGCTTCATCCGGCGTAGATACAACGGAGTGATTTGTTGGCCACCAAGTATCCAAGTAAGTATTAACCCGGAAGCAGTCGCATCGTCTACTGAGTAAACACTCCATGAAAGAGGTACGATTCTGATACGCTGCGTAAGCGTGGTGTTGCTGAGGGTGGTCGACTGCTCGAGGGTTAATGGAATGCTAACACAATGTTGAATCTCAAATTCTCCGACCTGGATATGTGTTAAACCTTTACAGATATGCTTGCTAGTGTCAGTAGAAGCACATTTGCAAACAGGATCCACTATATAAATAACAACTATTTTCTGCCTGTGCCTATTAGTCCAGCAGATACAAAGTGCAACGAAATAACACATCCAATGACGGTAGAAGTAATCGGTAATGAGTGATAATTCAATAATTGCTATTGTTTGAGCGGCAAACTACTGAGAGAACGATGCCACCGCGATGCAGAGGTTCACAATTGATTGCTCGCGCATGCGATGGCTCTCCTGTATTACGGATGTCACTGTCAGTGGTCAGAAGCTGAAAGCTCAGAACACGAAGGTTTTAGTTCAATTTTAGTTCTAATTTCAACTATTTAGTCATTGAAATATCATGATTAGAAGCAATCGTTCCGCTCAGTAGGTTCGAGAACCACTACCGAATTGAACGAACAGCACACAACCCCATTAGTAGTATATGCCGTGATTCGTGTGCCGATTGGCGTTCAACCGATCATTATCAATTCCCCAACATAGCCATAGGTTCTACCGAGATTTGCTATGGGCGGCGGCGGCGGCAACGGTAACGATATACCTCTTTGCTTAATTGCTCAATTGAATGACTGATCTCCATCCGTACTCTGCACCCGCGATGCAATCAATGGAAGGGAGCAGTCGTCAACAATCAGCCAATAATATGTACACATTTATGTGCGCACCATCCGATCAACTCTCTGAGTCTGAACCAGCCCAAAACGGGGGAAGTTGAAAGGAGAACACCGCGCGTTCGTCGTCCGTGCGCCACCGCTGCACGGTGGGACGAATGGCCAAAAACGTGAACTTTTTTCAGTAGCGTCTTTAAACGTGATTTTATCGGCATAGTTTCTTCGGATGAAAATTTTATAAAAATAGGGCGCGTCAAATGGCGTTTAGTTTTAGTTCGCAACTTTGCCACAGGCGGCGCTGTAAAATCCAACTTTTTTGTTTGACGTTTTTTCAATATGGTGTCTTCGGCAAAGTTGTAGATATGCTCAAAACAAATATCTTTGCCGAAGACACCAACCCTCTATCTCTACATTGCTTCAAGATACAGACGTATTTTATGAATGACCCCCCAAAAATCGTTTTATTCATATATTTCGAAAACGCGCAGTTTTAGAAAGTTGCAATGTTCTACAAAATTGTGTAAAATGTCAAAAGAAACAACTTTGTAGAAGTGAATAGGGTTCTAAAATGGCAATAGGGTTAGTTATGGCTATTTTTGAGTTAAAAATAGCCGTTTTTCAAGGCTCAATAACTATCTTGGATGCAAATGGATGCAAATCAAACCCCACTAGGTTCAATATATATTACTATTAGTTGAATATCCTGATGTTTTCGGTTGTATCCTCGAGTATCCTTAGCAGGGGTTCTTAATCTTACTAGAGCCTATTTTTGACGCTAAAACAATATCAGTTTTTGTATGTCATTTAGAACCCCATTATCTTCTGTGAAGTGATAAATATTAACTATTCGCATAATTGTATGCTTTATTGCGCCTATAAAGATCAATTATTATCGAGTTGTTATCATATTATTTTAAAAAAACACTGCATAGAAGTGAGCTAATTTAGGTCATATGTATCCAAGTGATCTCACCAGCAAGCAAATACACATTATTTTCAGCATGTATAGTAACCGAACAAGCAGAAAGTCAACTCATATTAAATCACTACGTTTCTAATGTCGAATACCCAATTACTAATTTTCTAATTCACTCAAAGGCGTCAACAGGCATGACATTTTTCGATCGCTGTGAGAATGCTCTAAATAAATCCTGCATGAATGCAAATAAGCTTTCGTATACAAAATGTTTTAATGATTTCTAGTTATCAAAAAAGTTGCACAACAAAAAATATGCACAACATCTTTGATGAAAAGTAAAGGTTTCTCTAATCAAAAATCATAAAAGTTGTTTTGGGTATGTGTTGGAGTATTAGAACTAATTTAGAGAAGCTGTTTCACCCTTTTACTGGCTTGATCGAGAGTTACTTGTGCAATGTGTTCATTTAGCTTCCCGTATAAATACACACACGCTCTCCCACTTGTTCGACACCTGTCATGTTGTTTCCGATAGCTGAAAATGCTCCTTTTCATTTCCACAAATCAATTTGTAGCTATGTTTGAAAGTTGGGAAAATGGATACCAATGCTAACGCAAATGATTTCAGGTTTTCTAGACTTGCTGTTTGTTCGAATGCTGAAAGGAATATGTATATTTCTGGCGTTCGTTTTGATTAGGTCGTATGTTGACTGTGATTCCTACCCTGATTCGACCTACTCAAATCGAATGCCAGATTTATGTTTTGAACACACGAATAAAATTTGCTTGCTGGTGAGATCACTTGGATACATATGACCGTCTGGTTTAGCTCACTTCTATGCAGTGTTTTTTAAATAATATGATAACAACTCGATAATAATTGATTTTTGTAGGCGCAATAAAGCATACAATTATGCGAATAGTTAATATTTATCACTTCACAGAAGATAATGGGGTTCTAAATGACATACAAAAACTGATATTATTGTTTTAGCGTCAAAAATAGGCTCTAGTAAGATTAAGAACCCCTGCTAAGGATACTCGAGGATACAACCGAAAACATCAGGATATTCAACTAATAGTAATATATATTGAACCTAGTGGGGTTTAATTTGCATCCATTTGCATCCAAGATAGTTATTGAGCCTTGAAAAACGGCTATTTTTAACTCAAAAAAAGCAATAACTAACCCTATTGCCATTTTAGAACCCTATTCACTTCTACAAAGTTGTTTCTTTTGACATTTTACACAACTTTGTAGAACATTGCAACTTTCTAAAACTGCGCGTTTTCGAAATATATGAATAAAACGATTTTTGGGGGGTCATTCATAAAATACGTCTGTATCATGAAGCAATGTAGAGATAGAGGGTTGGTGTCTTCGGCAAAGATATTTGTTTTGAGCATATCTACAACTTTGCCGAAGACACCATATTGAAAAAACGTCAAACAAAAAAGTTGGATTTTACAGCGCCGCCTGTGGCAAAGTTACGAACTAAAACTAAACGCCATTCGACGCGCCCTATTTTTATAAAATTTTCATCCGAAGGCACCATGCCGATAAAACCACGTTTAAAGACGCTGCTGAAAAAAGTTCACGTTTTGGGCCATTCGTCCCACTGTGCGCTGCCACCACTGCACCGGTGCCTAAACAAGGGAAATAGTAATGTCAGACCGTTTTTGAATTGGATTAATTAGAAATTCAAATATAGATGAGATCAACCGAACGCGACAAGCTGTCAAGTAGCGGTCATATGGGGGCACATATGTGCCCCTCGTCGCCGCCGTAGTCGTTGTCATTGGCCGGCCGGCTGGCTGCCCTAACCGGGCGGATTAATCGTGATGATCGCTATTAATTATGGTGACTTTTTAATTTAATTAATTGGACGCTACCGGGCACACGATGAAATGATTTAACGTTGAGGAACGCGCTGCTTGTGGGGTCTGGTGACGGACGGTGCGGTGCGGTGTGGTGAGGACGACGGGCTTGTCAACGCGAATGGCTCATCTAGTCGGATAGAATGGCAGGTGTATGGGATTGTTGCGTCAAACCTATGGCAATTGGTGAATCCGTCCTAGGTGATTAGTGTAAATTATGACGGTATCGTTTGGCTTGAAAAGGGGTTATTTATCCTTGTTTAGTTGCAAGTTGGTTGGCATCAACATAAACGGGTCTAATTTAGTTTGAAAGAGAAATATATCCTGAGTTAATTGAAAATTAGCCAAGCTGGTGAAAAATGATGAGCAATTATGGGAATGATCAATTATTATCCTTTCTTACTTTAACTGCACAGTTCAAAATTGTTACATCGAGTTCGCTATCCATCCGGAGGTGTTTTAGTGTCGTCTGTGTGATTGCATGCCGTTGCCCACAGCTGGGGTAACGCAAACGAACTTTTTTCGCGTTTTTTGGCTAACGCCACGCCGTTCGCAAGTGGTTCCAAAATCGAACAATGTGTGCTCATCCACAATTTTGTGAGAAATACACTGCCTATGTGACGTGAGTTCTAATGATGACTGACGGCGCGACGGAGGTGAGACGTGGAGTATGCCTGACTGCGTAGAAAAGTCGTTCCTATGGTGATGGCAGCGCTACCTTGGATGGTTTTCGGTGAGATTGTTCTAATCTTTATTATTACTACAACAAATTTAACTAAATACGTGCCAGTTTCGAAGATTATCTTTGAAGCAGGAAGTGTGTTTGTATTATCATTGTCCATTTGATAACGGTAATGCACACATGCGGGGCTTATTGTAAGTGAAAGTGACTTCTGAATGGACGTGTCTCTCCAGCCATTCTGAAATGGGTCTCTGGATCTGCAATAGAGCTATCACCTTCTAACTCCCGGACTAAAGCTTTTTGCTATAGCATCAACATGATATTGCAGACAGCTTTCTTCCATAATATCACTGCCGGACAGTGGGGGTTAGTTGGACCACACACACACACACACACACACACACAGTTCAAAATTGTTACATCGAGTTCGCTATAAAAAAGGACCTCCGCCATTTTCAACACAATTCTTCATCGGATTGTAAAATTACAGGTTGTCTGTAGTATAGAGCTTGATTGCAACTTTGCGTGCCTCGTAGTCCTTCATTCGCTGCTAGAAAGAGTTCAATGGAGCCTCTTGGTATTTCACAACAAGTCAAAGTGGCAAATGCCAGCGGGCGTTTTGCCTCACCCAAAAAAGCGTTTTGACTTCTATAGTTTTCCGACACCTAAAAAGTACCACTTCTTTTGAATTGTTTATTTGAATGGGACATTTCGTGGGCACGCGGGCCAAAAGTTGAAGTCTCTTAGGAAAGGGAGTAAACTACATAATAAGGAAAAATACACCCATAAAAAAAGTATAATTTGAGGTTTATTTTTACATCTGTTCAGGCGTTATGCCCCTCTTTCTCCTACGAAACATCCTTCTAGCAGCCAGGCAGGCGAATCCACGGAAAATCTTTTGATTTCCCAATGAAAATTGGCAACTTTCTGTTTTTCTTACGCAGATCGAAAAAAGAGTGTAAAATTCTGTGACATATGATGCACATGTTTGGAGCGTGGGATATAACATAAGTTTACATGACATATCATGTAAAAGTCATAAAATATCATGTAAACTTCCATTATATGTCATGTGACATTTACCTGACATATAACAGAAATTTACATTATATGTCATGTAACCCATCATAACACTAAGTTTGCATGACTAAAATGAAGTGTAAATCTCATTATTTTTATCTGTGTACTGGCAACTAAGGTTTTCTGGTGATTTTATTATCAGCCATGTGTTTCCAAGGAGATTGAGAAACGCATGGAGGCGCATGGTTGTTAATGCCTACTTTATCCATGTTAAGGGTCTTTCAAATATGACGACCATCGTTTAGGGGGGAGGGGGTCTGTAAAAGTGGACAGAGGGAGGAAAGGGACCTTGAATGTCTAACAACTAGTGAGGCTATTTTTATCATTGAAAACGATGAAAAATGGCATCTTACCCCACTTTACCCTATGCAGTTATCTACTGGCAGGTTTTCTAGTACTCTGGTTGTGGAAATAGCAATTGTATACCACACGAAAGATCGGGAAAGGAAAGAGAGAGCATTTTAATTGTACTGAGCCATAGTGTATTATGAACAGGTTTGGTTGGAAAACTCACTATTCTGGAGCAACACATCAAAAGAGCTTAAAGGATTCTCACGAAAATGCTCCGTAGGGCTTAAGAGTGAACGACTCGCCTTTTACAAACCTATCAAACGAAAGATTTACATTTGCACTTTTTGATAGTGGTATTATTTTGTGTGAATAAGTTTCTGTGAGCTTAGAAGCGACAAGTGAAGCGATTGTTTTCCAATGTATAGGCTCTTTTCAAGTGTTGTCCCAGAATTGTGTAAGAAATGGATTCTCTGCCACTACACCGCCAATACTACGGAGCAGGATGGATGAAAAGTGCTATAAACTATTATGCCAACAATGAATGAATGAAATGGGGCTTTCACTGCATTCCTGTCAGAGCCGTAGCGTGGTCCCATGGCGCCCTTGGCAAGCACCCAGATTGGCGCCCCACTACAATTAAACATTGTTAATTTGCAAAAAAAAGTGGTCATTTATTTTCTTTTTTCAAAGTATCTTTAGTTGGATTTTTGTGTTTCGTTTATTCTCTTAGAGTATTTACCACCTCATGGAAATTCCGACATCCTCAAACAAACTTTTTTAGAAATTTTCTACGTTTAATTCAATTGGTTTTACCCAAGGTTTTACCAGAATTTTCATTAATTTTAGGAAAGGTTTCTTCTAAAGTTTAATCAAAATATTTCCCAGAAAATCTGTAAAAACAAATATAAGACGAGAATCATGGACATAAATAAATACCAAGAGGAAATCCTGTAGAAATTTCTATATGAGTTTTTGCTGAAATCCCTGGAAAAAAATCCTGCTGGAATCACTAAAGGAATTCCTGCAGGAAAATCCGGAGAAATACCTGATGTAAACCCGGCAGACATTTCAGCAAGAATTTCCAATGATATTCATGGATAAATTCTTAGAGGAATTCCTGGAGCAGTTTCTGAAGATATGCCTGAAGGACTGCCTGTAAAAATGTGGAGAACCATTGGAAGAGTTTCTGAATTCTCGAAGGAATCCCTGAAAAAGTTTCCCTAAAAGATTTTATGAAGAAATTCCTCGGGGATGAACCAGTCTCGGGCTGAATTTCCCCATAATAAAGAGCTAACAATAATAATAATAAAAAATCCCTGGAGGAATTCATGGAAAGATTGCAAACGAAACATTTGGAGAAGTTTTAAATAAAATCAATAGCAGATTTTCTCACGAAATACCTGAGAAAATTTCTGAAACAATTCCAAATTTATGATTTTTTGGAAAAATCTATGGGGATGAAAAGTTTCCTGGAAGAATTCTAGTAGAAATGTATGGAGCAATTTCGAATGAACATGCAACAACTTTGGAAGGAATAAATGGCGGATTTTCAAAGTGATATGTGGGATTTCTTCTTTCTGTAGAAGATTTTCTGAAGGAAACTGGTTGAATTACTAAAATAATTCGAAAAAAAAAACCTGAATGAATTCTCAGAGGCATTTATGAAGGAATAGCTGAAGGAGTTTCTTCAAGGAACTATAGAAGATTATTCAATAAAATTCTTGAAGAAAGTTCTGGAGGAATTCTTTCAATAATTTCTGAAAAAAAAAATCCTATAGATAACTTTCTGAAAGCCTCTCTGGAGGAATTTCTAAGGGAATGCTTCGAGAATCCAGGAGAAATTCTTTGAGTTGAGGAAATAGAAATAAAATCTCACTGACAGTGTTTTGGGCGAATACGACTTCTAAGGTTTGCGCTACTGATTTACAAGAGTTTTAAGCCCAAAGAAACATAAACAATTGTTTAAACTGAAAGAGCATCATCTGAATATTTTACATTAAAAATACTTTTTGTCAACGCTGTTAAATGTTTGTATGAATGCGACGAATGATCTCGTCGAGACATTCTCTGTAAGAATGTTTAGGAATCATTAGAAAGAAACTTGAACTAGAATTTCGAAAGCATATTTCATTGAAAAAAAAATAGTTTCCCAACATCGTGATATTTCAAATAATTTAGAAAAATCTAAATTTTTGAGAAATCGGAAGAACATAAAAATATGATCAGTCTTAGATACTTTAAACAGTAAAATCTTGATAACATTTATCCTTTTTTTTGCCTCAGGCCTTTTCGGCGCCCCTCTGAGGCTGACGCCCTTGGCGGGGGCCAACCTGGCCAACCGCACGCTACGGCTCTGATTCCTGTTAACTTTTGTTTGGGTTGAAGCGCTGGAGGGTGAAAGGTTTTATTCAAGTACAATGCAGGAAAAACCACGAACAGACGTTGAATGGTGTGTTGTTTTTTTCTCATATTGGGAAACGATGAATCGACGGTGCATTTACAAGACTAAATTGATGAAGTTGTAAACAATAATCGTGCCTCCTAACTGACTGGTCATGTAAGCCAAATGAAGAAATTCTTGTGACTTCAGAAGCCTGCCAACGGATATACTTTCGTTTCCATGACCTTAAAAGTTAATTTGAACATAAACACCTGATATCTTCGAGGTTTCAGTATAAAATTTAGCCGTAAGTTCACTTTCCAAATGTCAATCGATCATAAAATCAAATACCAAACCAGTTGCAAACTTTAACGACATTTTAATTCGCCCATTAGCAAACAATTACCTTCCAACAACGGCCTGGCAATTCCCAGCACCTCATTCAACGTGTCAATGAAAAATACTTCTCATCATCATCAGACGCCTCACAACCGCCGCGCCGCTGACCGCTGTATGTAATTGTTCTAGCTCTATAGGCTTCCCGAGAAGAGATCCATCATCACCTATTAGAGAGGTGCCGTTGGCGGTGCTGCTGTGCGCTGGCGCTGGCTGTTAGCAAACCGTATAATTGAATCTAAGTTGAACAGATAGAATTGCTTACTTCTATTTCTACCTAGTTATTTATCTATCGTCACCGCCAACCGCGCCGAGTGGAACAGAGGTGCGGTGTGTAGAGTATAACCGCCCGGCCAGCCGGATAGACCAATTAAACAAGTGCCGACAATACACACGTCGACGTGCTCGGTGATGAGATGAATTATTGGCTGGGCTCGATTCATATATCATGCTAATCATTAGCTAAGCTAGACTAGCGCGCTTGATGGCGGGGAACATGGAGCGTATGGGGGAACTTTTTTTTTTAAATAATGTTTGACGTAATCCAAATCAAATTATCTACTTTTAAATTGGTATTTGTCAGTAATTACAGTTCTTTTGTACAGAAAATTTGAACAATATCATAAAATTTGCGTTTGAAATGTTCTCGCAAAATCACTTATCTGCGCGTCTCCTAGGAGCACAATCGCTGGACACGTGGATTGATATTTGTTGGTGAACTCGTTCCATGTGTTTAAAATAATTTATAGGGCACCGGTTTTGGTTTGCCTAAGGGGAATCATTTGAAAAAAAAATCAATAAGTTTATCTTGTACCGACTTTTCGAACCCTCTAAGCAGAATACCCTTTTCGAATGAGTGTAATCAGTTTCGTACCTTTTTATTCCGCCCTATGTTGCTTATCCTTTGACAGATACACGTATTTCGATTACCACTTGTAATCTTCCTCAGTCTCAGTTATCCACTCCACAGTGGATAACTGACAAAGAGGAAGATTACAAGTGGAGGTCGAAATACGCGTATCTGCCAAAGGATAAGCAACATAGGGCGGAATTAAAGGGTACGAACCTGATTACACTCATTCGAAAATAAGTTTATAAAAACTACCAATATGTCATATAAAAGGTTTTGATCTAAATTTTAAAGGAAATAATGCTAATACTAGATTTTCGTAGTAAAAGTGACACAGCTTCAGCTTTGGCCATATTTTCAACTTTTGTTTAGCCTCTCTTTTATCCCCTCTTCTTGGTGTAACGACCTCACTAAAGGCACTTTTTGCTATAAGTCAGTCAATTTCAAGTCAATTGGTTCAAAGTTGACTAAGTTATAGCAGCAAGTGCCCAAAATAGATAACTTTTAAAAATTAGGACATATAAAAATGTTGTGTAATGTGTACTGTTACAATTCAGTTCCACCTTCTTTACATCTAGGGGCCGTTCAAAAACCACGTAGACCAAATTTCGGTCGTCTCAGACCGTTCCTCTTCTGCTCTCGTAGTGTTTTGTCCATTCATGTATTTTTTCAATTTTGTATGGAGTTTTGTTCAATCATTCCCCTCCCAACTACCTAAAAACTCTACGTAGTTTGTGAATAACTCACTACTGCAATACCTGTCTTATTTTATGTCCAATGAAGTTATTTTTTTACCGTAAGCGAATCCTCCTCTAAAAATATGGTCAATTGGTTGGAAGAGGGGATGGAAGCTCAGGTAAAATATTATCTCCTGGGCGCCTATTAAAAACACCACCGCCAGCGAAGACTGGCGCTCGAGCCTAGCTATTTAGCACTGTAGTTGAAGGAAATGCCAATGCAGAACCCGTAGCATCCGGGAAGGTAAGCCCAGCTCCCTGGGTTAGTGGGTTGGTGTCAGGCCCTGCGAGCCAGCCGTAAAAATTCTAGCACTGAAAAATCAACAATAGGAGAATGCGAACCGGTACCAATGGCGACGACCACAGTGATGAAAAGGGACTTGCGATTGGAAGCTCGGTACGTGGAACGGCAGATCTCTCAACTTCATCGGGAGCACCCGCATACTCGCCGATATACTGAAGGACCGCGGGTTCGGAATCATAGCGCTGCAGGAGGTGTGTTGGACAGGATCTATGGTGCGAGCGTTTAGAGGTAATCATACTATCTACCAGAGTTGCGGCAATACACGTGAGCTGGGAACAGCTTTTATAGTGATGGGCGACATGCAGAGGCGCGTGATCGGTTGGTGGCCGATCGACGAAAGAATGTGCAGGTTGAGGATCAAGGGCCGATTCTTCAACATCAGCATAATTAACGTGCACAGCCCTCACTCCGGAAGCACTGATGATGACAAAGACGCATTTTACGCACAGTTCAAACGCGAGTACGACCGCTGCCCAAACCACGACGTCAAAATCATCATAGGGGATCTAAACGCTCAGGTAGGCCAAGAGGAGGAATTCAGACCGATGATTGAGAAGTTCAGCGCCCACCAGCTGACGAACGAAAATGGCCTACGCCTCATCGATTTCGCCGCCTCCAAGAACATGGCCATTCGCAGCACCTTCTCCCAGCACAGCCTCCCGTATTGTTACACTTAGAGATCACCACAACAAACGGAACCGCAAATCGACCATGTTCTGATTGAAGGACGTCACTTCTCCGACATTATCGACGTCAGGACCTATCGTGGCGCTAATATCGACGCTGACCACTCCCTGGTGATGGTTAACCCTTCAGCGCGCGCGCTGTGGTAAAAAGTACAACACTACCAAAAAACCTCACTCTTCGTATACAGCGCGAGCGCGATGCAGTTTCGGTTGCTTGATGGCACTCACAGTAGGCTTGGCCGCTTCAATACTTGTAATGCATTTATAATACGTTGCAAGTATTGATAATGACAAGAAAAATGATAGAAGTAGTCGATTCTATAATTTTCCAGGATTCTTTCAATGAATGGCTGTGTATGTGTAGACTAGACTAGTCTAGACTACTGAGATTTGAAATTGGGTTCTCCTCGTTGAAAGCCGGCGCCTAACCACTACTCGATGTACCTATGTGTTGTTTGGCACTGTGGGATTTTACTCAATGTGCTGATTCATTTGGTAGAGCTCAATCAGGTTCGCGTGTGAACTTTCTCTAAACCTGGAGCCGAAGGTTCGAAAGAAGTTTACGTGGAACTTCTTGTGAACTTACACAGTTTGACATTTTCAGTTTGCTTTGGTTCGTAATTTAAACAAAAGTAAAGCAATAAATTAGTGCCTGTGCCAATAATTTAGAAAAGTTTATAAGTTAATATTATAGTGAAACAAAGTGTACTTGTGAAATAAACGAGTGATTTAATTGAATGAGAACTTCTTCCCAGCTCCGCTGTCGCCGAAGTTCAAACGAAGTTTACTTTTGGTACGGTTAATATTTATCCGAACTTTGAGTAGTAAGTTCAAAACAAGTTCGAAACAAGTTCTGAACGAAACATGTCAAGTTGTTGGAACATGTCCAAATGAACTATATTTGAGCTTTAGAGGCACGCAAAAGTTCAATGTCGTTTTGAAGAAAAGTCAAAAGCTTGCACATGTACTTCCATGTTCATAAACAATACATGTGTAACTTTTTGGAGAATCAAGTTCGACGAAGCCAGAATTGAACCAAATTTAAACTTCTGAGTCCGCGCTTCAAGTGAAATCCGAATTTTTGGTTGCTTGGGTGGACGGTGTGCAGAACAGCGTAAGGATTTCGGATGAACTATCTAGTTTATTCGAATCTCGACGGGGACTACGACAAGGTGATGGACTTTCCTGCCTTATTCAACATCGCCCTGGAAGGTGTTATGCGACGAGCCAGGCTCAACAGCCGGGGAACGATTTTCACAAAATCCGGACAATTTGTGTGCTTTGCGGACGACATGGATATTATTGCTAGAGCATTCGGAACGGTGGCAGAACTGTTCACCCGCCTGAAACGTGAAACAGCAAAGGTCGGACTGGTGGTGAATGCGGCTAAGACAAAGTACATGCTTGTAGGTGGGACTGAGCGAGACGTGACAAGCCGAGACGGGACAAGGAGATGGTAGAAGAATTCGTCTACCTCGGTTCCTTGCTAATGGCTGACAATAACGTGAGCCGTGAAATACGAAGGCGCATCATCAGTGGAAGTCGTGCCTACTATGGACTCCAGAAGAAACTGCGGTCAAAAAAGATTCACCCCGCACCAAATGTACCATGTACAAGACGCTAATAAGATCGGTGGTTCTCTACGGACACGAGACATGGACGATGCTCGAGGAGGACCTTCAAGCACTCGGAGTTTTCAAGCGACGCGTGCTGAGGACGATCTTCGGCGGCGTGCAGGAGAACGGTGTGTGGCGGAGAAGGATGAACCACGAGCTTGCTGCACTCTACGGTGAACCCAACATCCTGAAAGTGGCTAAAGCTGGACGGATACGGTGGGCAGGGCATATTGCAAGAATGCCGGACAACAACCCTGCAAACTTGGTGTTTACTAATAATCCGGTTGGTACAAGAAGGCGTGGAGCACAGAGAGCACGATGGGCGGAACATGTGGAGCGTGATCTGGTGAGCGTTGGGCGTGACCGACGTTGGAGAGCAGCAGCTGCAAATTGAGTATTATGGCGGGAAATTGTTGATTCAGTTTTATCATGAATTTGATGTTAACTCAATAAATGAATGGTTGGAAGACAACTGAGAAATTACGATGGATGTAAAATAGATGGCTCCATGTTATTGGAGTCCCGACTGTATGCGGTTTTTATTTTCACGTCTCACAGACATTTGATCCCATTTACACCTCCGCCATCATTAAGTTGTGCATTATCAAGTTCAACATCACACCACGCTGACATTTTTGTTCGTCTCGACCGGAAGCGCGCAGCCCGTTAGCGCTGTTCGTTGATGAATTAATTAGCTTTTTGCGCACACACTACAGTAGGTATAAAGCTCAAGGTTCCACTCGCTGGTTGATCGCCACCTATCGCTACTGCGCGTATAATTACAGTATTTTCTTCCCAACCGTGCTATTTCACTTCTCAGAATGGTACTCATAAAGATTAATTATTAATTAATCTTAACGATATTGCCGCTACGGTAGCAAACTTTAGAGCCGTCTCTCGATTGCCAACAGCTTGTTTGTAGTAAAAGCTTAGACTTGCAACAGTGAACCATCACTACGAAACACCTGCAGCCATGGATTGGATTGGACCCTACATCATAACAATCATGTCCTGTGGTCGTCGTTGTCGTTGACGTTCTCGTCAGGGACAGCATCCAATTGGCGTAAAATGAGTTAACGTTTGTCATTATTTTTCCGATTGATTCGCACACAGCATGACCACCACCACTACTGGACACTTGCAACACTGCTGGGAGGGATCACTACAGTTGGGGACGCGTGGTTTCCACTCGGTGTTAATTGGTGTTCCAACACTACCACAACCACCCAGCTTGGGCTATAGAGCGTAGAATGGATAGGCTGACTCGGTTAGTAATTAGCTGCTTAACTTTAACGTGTCTGTCGATCGACGATTGAGTTGAGAGATACCCCCACCGACCGTGTTTCACACGGACGGAGATGAAAGGTGTTGGCGACAAAATGTCATATGTTCGTGTGTTCGCAACCATCACGGGCGGGCGCAAAGATGTAATCACAGTTCCAGTTCAGCTGGATGAAGTGATTAATAATACGAGAGCCAGAGCGAGTTCGATGATTTGCGCTGCTGCTCACATGTCATGGTTATTTCGATGACGACGACTGCGACTGGGCGGATATTGTGCGACCAACACGGTAACGCGAAACGTGAGGTGCGAAATTACAAACCGAAGCCTGATTAACCGAGATCTAGATTATCGAAATTAATTACAGTGATTGAATGCTACGAGCGCTGGTGATGAATGGCGGGAGAGCTTTACAGCCTGGGGTGGGATGACGGAGCGTTAATTAGAGAGGTGTTAATTACTGCCATTATGATCTCGCTAAGGTATTCAACTGAATAGGCCTGAGAGCGTGAGCAAATGTTAGAAGATTACCTTTCTACCTAACTCACGAGAGGCGAATAGTCCGGCGAAAATTAGCGGTAATGACTGATGGTATGTGAATACCTTTCGGAACGATATTGATCTGCTGAATAGTTGGAAAGCAAACAAAGTTAGTATGGATTACCAAACAAGTTTTCATATCCAAACATATCAAACAACGCTTGTTTGTTGGTACATAGTCAATTCTGATGAATGAATAGTAATTACTATGCCAATATGGATGTTCAAGTACCTCATTTCTTCTCGGGGAACTTCTATCTGGGTGACCTTGTATTCCCGGTATTCTTTCTCTTAGCGTAACGTCCAAACCGAAACAATGCCCGCATCTCAGTTCAGCTCCTTACTTACCTTACCGGTCAGGCAAAGGCCTGAGTGGCCTTTGCTGTACTTAGTAGCCGTCTCCATTCAACTCGGTCCATGGCTTTTATGTCTCCAGTTCCGCACTCTGCGAAGGGTCCTCAGATCGTCTTCCACCTGATCGACTCTAGCTCGCTGCGCACCACGTCTCCTTGTACCGGACGGATGACTCTCTAGAACCATTTTAATCGGGTTGCTATCCGACATACTGATGACGTGACCCGCCCACCGTAGCCTCCCGATTTTTGTGGTATGGACGATGCACTCCGCCGTAGATGGAACGCAACACCTTCCGTTCGAAAACTCCAAGGACGCGTTGGCCCTCTGTACGTAGGGTTCATGTTTCGTGCCCATAGAGGATTACCGGTCTAACCAGCGTTTTGTAGATCATCATCAGCGAAACCAAGCAGCTGAACGGGCTTCGTGAAAATCGTTCGACTCGTATTTATCCCCGCTCTCCTAATTATACACTCTAGCAATGTTGAACAACACGCACGAAAGACCATCATCTTGCCGTAACCCTCTGCGAGATTCGAAGGGACTCGAGAGTGTCCCTGATACTCGAACTACGCACATCACTCGGTCCATCGTCGCCTTGATCAATCGTATCAGTTTATCCGGGAATCCGTATTCGTGCATTATCTGCCATAGCTGTTCTCGATGGATTGTATCATACGCCGATTTGAAATCGATGAACAAGTGATGTGTGGGCACGTTGTATTCACGGCATTTCTGCAATACCTGGTGGATGGTGACCATCTGGTCCGTTGTAGCGCGTTCACCCATGAATCCATTGATTGATTGATTTGTCTTTATTAAAAAGACGACCCATGATTCCAGCCTGATATTGCCCCACGAACTCTCTTGCTATCGGTGATTGACGGCGGCATAAAATTTGAGAGAGTATGTTCTTGTAGGCAGCGCTCAGTAGTGTGATCGTGCGACAGTTCCCGCAATCCAACTTGTCGCCCTTTTTGTGGATGGGACCCACGATACCTTCCATCCATTCCTCCGGTAATACTTCCTCCTCCCAAATCTTGTTATTGACCCAGTGTAGTGCTTTCACCAGTGCATCTTCACCGTATTTTAGAAGCTCGTTTGGTAGTTGATCTGCTCCAACGGCTTTGTTGTTTTTCAACCGGCCAACCTCCTCCTCAATCTCTTGGAGGTCAGGGGCTGGAAGTCTTTCGTCATGTGCACACACTCATAGATCTGTTACTACGCCACCTTCGGAACTTGCAATGTCGCCATTGAGGTGCTCATCGTAATTGTGCCGCCACCTCTCGCCCACCCCACGCTCACTCGTGAGAAGATTCCCGTGATTGTCTCGGCACATGTCGGCATGTGGCACAAAGCATCTGTGCGTGCGGCTCTGCTTCTCGTAGAACTTCCGTGTGGCCTTAGCGCGGTACAGCTCTTCTATGTAGCCTGATTCTCGAGATACAGAAGTTTAGATTTTTTGGACTCACTAGTGCCACCAAGCGGACAAACTTAAGAATCGTGTTTTCCCAAAAACGTCGATGCGGTGAATACGAATGCGGAATCAGTTATCAACCGATTTCAATCAAACTTTTTTTCGACGCTCGCTATTTATATGTTGTATCCTTGAACGATCAATATTTTTCAAATAAAAATTCATATCAATTTTTTATAATTGTTTTAGCTAAAAAAAGTGACTTTTTTGAGAAAAATCGTTCCCGTTACAAAATAACAGACAGAGAACCTTTTTTTGTTATTCAGATCATTCAAGGACACCACAAGGTCTTCTAGTAATGATTTTGTTTTGGGTTTGCGCTATCAATTGAGCCGTTGCACTGTAATCATAGTCACGGCAAGCCTCTTCGAAGAAAAACACGTTTTACAGAACTTGATAATAAGTACTGAACAAATAGTACTAGTATGTTCTCAATCTAATTTTTAATAACCACAAGGTATTTGGAGTACATTGCTCAAAATTTCTAGAGCACCGTTTTTCAGAGCCGTTGAACGGATTTTGATTAAAATGCATCACGCTGTTGACAACCACTGAACAATTAGCGTCATGCATTTTCATACAAATCCGTTCAACGGTTCTTAAAAACGGTGCTCTAGAAATTTTGAGCTATGCACTCCAAATACCTTGTCCTTAATCTTTCGTAACTCGCGCGGTCGACTGTGCTACAAAAAGTAAGCTTTTTTCAATGTGTTGTACAAAATATAACAGCACGACTCCTGGACCATATTAATATCTGAGGATCTTCTGCTGTACATAGAAGTTGATTCCAATGAAAACAGAGAAGACAAAGAAGACAGAGAAGACAGAGAAGACAGAGAAGACAGAGAAGACAGAGAAGACAGAGAAGACAGAGAAGACAGAGAAGACAGAGAAGACAGAGAAGACAGAGAAGACAGAGAAGACAGAGAAGACAGAGAAGACAGAGAAGACAGAGAAGACAGAGAAGACAGAGAAGACAGAGAAGACAGAGAAGACAGAGAAGACAGAGAAGACAGAGAAGACAGAGAAGACAGAGAAGACAGAGAAGACAGAGAAGACAGAGAAGACAGAGAAGACAGAGAAGACAGAGAAGACAGAGAAGACAGAGAAGACAGAGAAGACAGAGAAGACAGAGAAGACAGAGAAGACAGAGAAGACAGAGAAGACAGAGAAGACAGAGAAGACAGAGAAGACAGAGAAGACAGAGAAGACAGAGAAGACAGAGAAGACAGAGAAGACAGAGAAGACAGAGAAGACAGAGAAGACAGAGAAGACAGAGAAGACAGAGAAGACAGAGAAGACAGAGAAGACAGAGAAGACAGAGAAGACAGAGAAGACAGAGAAGACAGAGAAGACAGAGAAGACAGAGAAGACAGAGAAGACAGAGAAGACAGAGAAGACAGAGAAGACAGAGAAGACAGAGAAGACAGAGAAGACAGAGAAGACAGAGAAGACAGAGAAGACAGAGAAGACAGAGAAGACAGAGAAGACAGAGAAGACAGAGAAGACAGAGAAGACAGAGAAGACAGAGAAGACAGAGAAGACAGAGAAGACAGAGAAGACAGAGAAGACAGAGAAGACAGAGAAGACAGAGAAGACAGAGAAGACAGAGAAGACAGAGAAGACAGAGAAGACAGAGAAGACAGAGAAGACAGAGAAGACAGAGAAGACAGAGAAGACAGAGAAGACAGAGAAGACAGGGAAGGCAGGGAAGACAGAGAAGACAGAGAAGACAGAGAAGACAGAGAAGACAGAGAAGACAGAGAAGACAGAGAAGACAGAGAAGACAGAGAAGACAGAGAAGACAGAGAAAACAGAGAATACTGAGAAGACAGACTGTGATTTTTGTCGTCTTGATTCGGTTGGATTTCTCTCCAAATCTGGGTGGGATAATTCAGTAAAGAGAACTATTGCGTCAGTCATCACATCTGTGATGTTAACGTGGCATACAAGCTTCTTCATGTGGACCAACATAAATACCTAGTCTGGAAAGTTATTGTTTCTTTTCAAGGATTTACAATATTCACATTGACACTCTGGCCCTCCAAAGAGATTTTTACTTAGTGACTGTCGAATAACGAAGTACCTGGCTTTAAAATACCCTTACATCTCAACCAAGCTCAGTGGTGTAGTACCGCGAAACAACCGAAATCCAACCCTGGCCTGCATTCCCATCAGGCTCGAGTGTGCAGTGCATAAATATTCGCAATGAGCAAATGTGAACCAACGACGGTCGGTCGGTGTAGGGACCTTCGCTGACTTCTGCCTGCGTCCGTATACCTCATCCACCCCGGATCGTTCTCAAACGTCCCCAGCGGAACGTAAGAACAAGACCACCCAAGTAGAACCATTCATTACGTCGTTTTCCCGCTGTCGTTGCTGTTGCGCTCTCACTGACTGTTGCTGGCTGCTCCTTGACAAACTGCGGAGTCGTTTGGTCCGTTCACCCGTCCGTCGGTCTTTTCTGTTGCTGAATGGTTATTGCTTACTGCACTCGGTTCCTAACAAATGTACCTATGAAGGTACGCGCACAAGTTAGTACACGTTCTTTGCAAAAACGTCCCAAGCGTCGTCGTCGTCGTTGTCCCTTTTGGACGACTTCCGTCGAGGGTGCCGGCCAAGTGGGAAGTATTTTATGCATCACGCATAACCCTTTTTGCTTGCAAGTGTGCATAAGCATAATTGGGGCTAAATGCGTTACCTGAGGAAAGGCTTTGTTTTATTCGGTATGATCTATCGCAAATTGACTCGGCTACGAAACTCGCTGTTTCCACATGTAAATTCCAACGCAACAACTGCAACAGCAAATTCCATAAGGTTCAAATCTTAAGCCTTAACTTTAAACGGGTTGTATGTTGTATTATGGCGCATGAAGTGTTTTTTTATCGTTCGAAAAAAAAAAATAGCGTATTTTAAACAGTTCGAGTATTTTTGATGTTTATGAGAATGACGAAGGGAGACTATTTGTTTTGCCCAAAATTTTATGAACATTTTACCTCAATCTCCCCTAAGTACGTATGCCGTCGTCTAGATCGTGCATGGGCACAGAAGACGGAGCGGTTGTCTTCGGCGGCGATGGCAATGGTTGGCGGGGTCACCCTTATTGGCGCGTTTAATGTCTTTATGTTCGCAGTTTCGGGGAGTTTGTGTAGCATGTATTTGCAGAACGTGGTACCGAGTCAACCATCCGAGAATGAGTGAGTTGAACGCGAAAAGGTGCCACTGGGCGGCGACAGATCGATTGACGATTAGATGCGTGCACCGACAGCGTGCTGGGTTTTGCAACATGCAGTTTGGAACTGTTGTAGCACAGACAAACAGACGTAACACCTAGAACTATTTTCGTGAAAATCCATCGTTCACTCACACTACCACCACTTGGTGGAAATGTTTTACAAAAGACTGCGTTGTGCAATATCGTCAACAGAAGGCGCTAGTGTGAAACGTCACACGCAAAGAAAAACGATGCGCGTGCCTCTGGTTGTGAAAGCCACAACTATGAAGATTTGAAATGATCGTTGAAAGCGTGGTCGATGGAAATTTCGCAAGTGCTACATCTGTTTGGTTGTAGTGTGGTTGTAGTACTATAAATCCCTTCGAAGAACTGACACGTAGATTCGTTAAATGATGATCTTATAGATAGCTTATGATCTACTCCGATGTCGATCGGTCATTGGCGAAGCTGGATTGATGACATCCCACGGGAGATTACCTCTTCCTTGCACTTCACTCCTCTGTTCGGGTTTCTCAGATGCTGATTAGATGGCATCCTTGTTGTACTGACGTAGTCGTTTTATCTGATGTTCCACCGTACATACATCCTTCACACCGCACAGGCGCTCATCAAAGTGCTGTTTCCACCTTTCAATCACCTCTCGTCCGTCTCATCCTGTTGCTGAATGTTTTAAGCCTCTCTGTTCATTGCTTGAGAATTGTGTCCCTGAAACGGTTCACAGCTCTATCCAAAACAACTTTACCGCTAAGCAATAACCAAACAGAACGAACAGAACCAGCCTGTAAAAGGTGTCGTTTATAGACTAGCCAATATCATTTCAGATATGAGTAATTGCTACAAACCTTCAAAGTTCTAATTGATCGTAAATCCGTTCATTCCTCGTTTGGACCCCCCGCAAATGTCAAGCCCAACCCAAACCCAGCCTCTGCGATGCGTTGTTGCACTCAAAAGACTGCACTCAATAATTCATATCTCAACAACAATCCACCGCCCGGAGACCCCCCACCGTGCCGAAAGCCTTACCTGTCTCGCCCGCCACCCACGTCGCAATTTTCTGAGGCGCGATTGTGGCCCAATTCTTTCACCGGCGATGGCTTCTCTCTCGCTCCCTCTGACGGTTCCCATTCAGCCCGTCACTGTCAACCTGGACAGCCAGTGCTCAACGGTAAAATGATTCGTTTTTAATGTCTTATTTAGTCAGTTTCACTCGTCTCCCTCCGCCGCAGCACCTTCGACAAGGAAGCGAGAGGCAATCCCATAAACTCCCATCTCAGAAACCGGAGGAGTCTTCCGTCGTCGTCGTCGTCGCCGTGAAAGGTGACAAATTGAATGGGCTCTCTGGACTTCGAGAGACCTCCGGACTATTCAAACTCATTCATGGACTACAACGAGCGCGCCAGCAGAAGAGGTTCCTGACAAAACGCTAGTCCGGAGGCTTTGCGTCTATTTGGGTTCCGCCTGTTTTGATCTGCTTTGTGCTCTCGAATTAAGCTTTTTATGACATAATTCATGCTCACTCGGAGTTGCTTTATTCTATGGGTTCAGAACCGATATCGGTCGGAGCACTGATAAACGAGACCACATACAGACTGCGCTCTGACTGTCCGTAGTAGGTACGGTGAAGGTGAAGAAAAGGACCACACTTAAATGGTATCACACAACGGACTTAAATACGTGATTCTATGATTCTATGTTTTTCATTAGTAAAAAATGCATATGATAATGAATAACTTCTGAATGCGTTTATAAAAATAGCTGATTTTTTTCAACCAGAAATAGTATATTCACAGAAAACCAAGCCCACTGCTGGTTACATCATTTAAAGTACTATTGAATGTCATTGTCGCATATATAGTGTATCAAACAATTGTCCGTACAGCAATTTTTTGGTCAAAATATTTTTTATTTAAATGTTCATAACTTTTTAATACGTCAATCAAAAACGATGAAATTTTGACCAATCATGAATCATATATTAAAGCTCCATTGGTGAAATTTTAAGCGAGATCGAATAAGTTTTCTGAAAGTTATAGAACTTTTAGAAAAACTTATAAGATTTTTGAACACATTTTTAAAACATTATATCCAAGGTTGCAACCATTCATTTGCAAAAATTTACATTCATTTGCTATTATCTCAGTTCAGAAGCATGCTATCGAAAAACAATGTATGGATGAATTTAACCTTGTAGTTTCATCTGAAAGTTTGCCGAATAACATTGGGGTCGCACACGCATTCCAAAGTCGTGAGCGAGTTGTGAAGGCAACTTTCCACAGCGTGAATGAAATTTATATTCACCGCGTGGAGAGTTGCCTTCACAGCTCGCTCACAACTTTGGTGTACGTTTGCGACCCCAATGTTATTCGGCAAACTTTCAGATGAAACTACAAGGTTAAATTCATCCATACATTGTTTTTCGATAGCATGCTTTTGAACTGAGATAAAAGCAAATGAATGTAAATCTTTGCAAATGAATGGTCGCAACCTTGATTATATCTCAGTATGTACTCGATGAAATTTTTTTAATTTTTTTTGTATTACAGCTGATACCTAAGGCTTTCATATGTAGATACTTTTGAGGTTTTATATTTACTACAAAAAATATGAAAAATGTGCTTATGTAGTTGGCGATGTTTAAAAATTTACCATATTATGCCCACATAATCTGCCAAACGTTTTCCACCAATAAAAGTGCATTAACTGATCGAAAAATACATAGGACCTACTCTTCATATGTAGTTTAGTAGGTCCTGTATAAAAATATTACATTAAGAGGGTTTAAAAACGATGAAAACACTTGGCACTTTTATTGATCAAAATATGATAAATTTTAATATGACACTCTGAACATATACAGATTTTTCATATTTTTTGTAGTGAATAAGAAAACTCAAACGAAGCTGCATGTGGAAGCCTTAGGTATAAGCTGTATAAAAAAAAATGAAAAAGTTTCATCGAGTACATATTGAGATATAATGTTTTGAAAAAGTGTTCAAAAATCTTATAAGTTTTTCTAAAAGTTCTATAACTTTCAGAAAACTTATTCGGAGTCCCCTGCTGAGACCCCCTTTAACGCCTGCCTGATACCTCTTGGACTCCTGAAACGCCCCTGTGAATCTCCAAATCGCACTTGATACCCTATGGAACCACTCTGGTACACTCTGGTACGTTGAAACTCCATGGGGCCCCTAAAACGTCCTTGAGAACCCCTGAAACCGCCCGGGTGCTCCCTGAATACCCCAGAAACACATCTGAAATCTTCAAATACCTCTCTGAATCCTCTGAAACGCCCCTGAGACTGAACCGCCTGGAATCCCCCCCGGGGTTGACTGAAACCTCCTGTAGAGAAGAGAAGGACATCTCCGGAGCCAGAAATTGACAAATATTTCATGCTGCTGGTCGCGACACCTAGCGGCTGAAGTCACACTTTTTACACGGAAAATTTCAACCGCGTTCACACGAAATTGCAAAGTATTTCGGAGGCAGGTACACCAACTCAAAAAATGATTCGCAAAAATATTGTGTTTAACTATAATGTATTTCGGGGACAAAGTTAAAGTAGCTAATCTCTCAAAACCATAAATAGGGTACGCGATACAATAGTGGTGGGAGCATGTATAATATCATTATGATAATTAAGAAAGATTGGTAAAACACCATTATTATGCTTTAGAACAGCCTGCAATCGCAGAAAACATCTTTGTTACGTCTACCATGTTATTGCAATAGTGGTCGAAACATCAATTGACGTGCTCTCAATGAAAGAAAATTTCGAAAAATAAGAGAATTAATCATCGATATGACGTCATCTGTTCAATAAATTTGATTATACCTGAAAGTGATCAATACACTTTGAGCCATGCAGTTGTTTTGACGTTTATACACGACGGAAACGAAATGGGTAGAAACAAAATAAATCGAGTCGATTTTTCACGCCTAAAATTTATCACTTTTCGTGTGGTCGGTTTGTTCTGAGATGCCCTTCTCTTCTCTGCCTCCTGAGACCTCTAGGTATCCCTCTAAAACCCCGTTGGACCGCTTTGAAATACTCCTGGGATCCCCTGGAACTCCTTGAGACCCATTAAAGCGTTCTTTAGGCCGCCTGGAAACGTTCTAAATTTTTTTTAGTTGAAATAGAAAATTCGTTGTATATTTTCTGAGATCTCCAAAATCTACCTAAGACCCCTGGAATTCCTCTGGGGTTCCTGAATAGATCAACATTCCAAACTAAAAATATAACAGATGGCTCTTTTTTTGTGTGGTAGTAAAATCTCGGTCAAGTAGGTGTCATGGAACATTTAGTAAACACAAAAAGTTGCCTTTTCGAACCATTCTTGATTTCTGTTCACTAACTTTTCACAAAAGTTTCCCGTTTTCCAACAATTAACGTTTTTTTTGCGATTTTTCCATACGATTTGACAGTTCTTGACTACCATGTTTCTGTGAGCTTGAGGTGAGAATTTGGCAAAGATGACAACCGAGAGTAGCACAGACGATGGATTGAATACAAGTGATGGTTTCGCCTCCGAGCTGTCGGCGCTGGAAACTAGATGCTATAAAGGTTCTTGTCCACACTTTTCGCTGCTGGCGCCAGCTCAGAGCAATCAATAGAAAAGTAAACAGCAATCATTCTATTCCACTGGAAAGCCCCTAGAACCTCCCTAATACCCCTTAAGACACCTTTTAGACCCCGTGAAATTCCTCTGAAACTTCCTGAAAGTTCTCTTGCATATATGAGGACTTTGACTATTTCTTCACTTATAATCTTACCCAACGTTTACGCTGTCGTTATACGCATAATTGTCCCATGTTATATGGGATCCCCGTATAACATGGGACAATTATGCGTGGGACAGCAGTACAGGCTATCAAAAAAGCCACGATTTGATTTATTGCTTTGACATTAATTTTGTTCACTTCTATAGTTCCGCTATTTGATGTGCAGCTTGCATGGGTTTTGTTAAATTTTACGTTTGACCACTTCCGGTGGGACACCTGGAACCGATTCCGGTTGTCTTAAAATATGGTCTGAGACTATATTCTTGTCAACTGTTCATCGGGTTATACCTAAAAAGCTGAAAATTAATGTGATCTGAGGCTATTTTCTTGCTAACAGTTCAGCAAATTTTTGAAAAGGCACGATTTATGTATCGCATGAATGATTTTGGTTTACTTCTATTAAATCACTTCCGATGGAACACCTGTAACCGATCCCGAAATATTATTACAAGTTCTAGATGTGGCCTGAGACTATTTTCTTGTTGACCGTTCATCAGATTATCAAAAACGCCGCTATGGTTTAGTTCCCTTCTCTATTTTACCACTTCCGGTGGATAACTCGTCTCGTCACCAGTTCTGGAACACTACCAGTTCTCCCAAATATGGTTTGAGATTATATGTTGGCTAACCGTTTATCATGTTACTGAATAAGTCATTGATATGTCACATGTATTGGTTCTCTTCTACATTTGACCATTTCTGGCGGGACAACCGCAATCGATTCCGTAACACACTGATATGGGTCGCGTCTGTTTTCTTGCAACGGTTCATCATGTTACCTAAAAGCCGTGATTTGAGGTATCGCATGCATGGGTTCCCAGCTAACACAAAGTCTTAAATGATGTAGAATAGGATGCTAAAGTAGAGGCAATATGCGTACATGCTTCCATTTGACCGCGTGTAAAGTGTACGTATATCGCCTGCACTTTTGCATCCTATTCAACATCATATGCGATCGTGTGTTGACTTGGTTTGCTTTCACTTCCGGCTCGGAACCTGTTGCGGAACACTACCGATAGTCTCTTAAATTGTCTGAGCCTATTTGCTTGCAAACGTTTATTAGGTTTGCATGCGTGGGTTTGGTACAATTTTATATTTAGCCGCTTTCGGAGGGAAACCCGGAACTAGTTTCGGAACTACTGACAGTCCATAATGTGGTCTTAGCATACTTCCTTGATAACCAATCATCAAGTTGTCGGAAAAGCCGTGATTTGATGTGCCGTATGCAAAAGTTATGTAAAATTTTATATACGGCCACTTCCGGCGGAACTCCCTACTGGCTCAGATATGGTCTGAATCTTTTTTATGCCAACCTTTCATTATCACAATAGCTGCGCTTTGATATGTCGCATGCGTGGATTTGGTTCACTTTTATATTTGGCCACTTCCGGCGAGACACCCGGAATCGGTTCCGGAACACTACCGGTTCAGATATGGTCTGAGACTGTTTTCTTGCTAACTGTTCATCAGGTTATCGAAATTGCCGCAGTTTGATGTGTCGCATGCATGGGCTTGGATCACTTTTATATTTGGCCACTTCCGGCGGAACACCCGGATCCGGTTCCGGAACACTACCGGTTCAGATATGGTTTGAGACTGTTTTCTTGCTAACTGTTCATCAGGTTATCGAAATCTCCGCAATTTGATGTGTCGCATACATGGCTTTGGTTCACTTTTATTTTGACAGTTCCGGCGGGACACCCGGATCCGGTTCCGGAACACTACTGGTTCAGATATGGTCTGAGACTGTTTTTCTGCTAACTGTTCATCAGGTTATCCAAAATATGCCACAGTTTGATGTGTCGCATGTATTGTTAAATTTTTATGTATGGCCCCTTGCTGATAACATCATTGTAGGATTTTTTTTAATAAAACTGTTTTAAAAGTTGTTTTCTGAAGGATTATTTATGTTCCAATTACCTATGGAGACAAAGAATCATACAGCGAGGATCCAATTTTGTCAGCCCCTGATGACAAATTCGGGATATTTTTTTAAAGCAATTCATTACTTTTAAGAAATGGTCTGCAGAAGACAGTATAGATGGCAGCGGAAGCGGATACGGTTAGTCCAACGCATGAAATTCAATCAAGATCTGATCGACAAGTATGCCATGACTCACACTGCCTGAACAGGCTTCGTTTCCGCTGCCTTCCCGCTTTTTTTCAAGTTCTAAGCTGAAGTTCTAAGCTGAAAATGTCCTCTGCCGCATATCCAAACACAACTGAGAGTGGTTACGCACATAGCGGTAAAGCTTAGTTAGGATTTCAGATGAAATTCATAGAAATATCCACGAAGGAATTTCTGAAAAAAGGTTTAGAGGATTGTCTGCAGCTATTCCCAGAGGAATCCAAGAAGAAATGGCTTGTGAAATAGTAGTATACTAATTCTTCAGGGAAATCTAGAGAGAATCCTGGAGAAATCTTTTAAGGAACTTCTTGAAAAAACGTTTTAGTAACTCCTGGTGAGTTAACAGAAGGCATCCATAGTTTTTTTTCGAAGCCATAAAGGAATCTCCAGAGAAATCTCTTAATGAATCTCCGGTAGAATATCTAGAACAATAAGATATAGGATATAGATCAATTCCTGGATTAATCCACGGAGTAATTCTAGGAAAAATATTGGAAAAATCTCCACAGTAGTTTCTGGATACATCCCTAGAGGAGTATTTTTTATAAATCCTTGGAACATGTTCTACAGGAATACCAGCATGATTTTTTGGAGGAATCCTTGCAGGAGCTCTAGAAGGAATCCCATGAAAAGCAACTGGAGGTATCACAGGAGGAATTCCTGGAAAAAATCTTAAGAAAATTGTAGAAGGGACTGTTAGAGAAATCCCCAGAATAATTTCTGGATGAAGAATCGCAGGAATTTCTGGAGAAATCGCAGCAAGAATTTCTGGGCTAGTCCCACCACGATTTCCAGATGTAACTAAGAAGAAAAGTCTTTCAGCATTTTGATATGATACAACTTTTCAAGTTGGATAGTAGAGTAAACCTGATTTCGTGTCCATTTTTATACATTTTTGTGTAAATCATCTCATGCGTGCGTTCGACGAGAGTAACGTAGAAGTAGGTAGTACTTCCCCAAAACAAATTCAGACATCCTATTGTTGCAAGTTATTTGTTGAAATAATCCTGGCGGCGCACGCAGCCCAACTCACAATCTCAGAGCTCTTGGATTATGATAAACTCCCATCGGGCAGGGCAAGCTCATTGTGACCTGGCAGGTTGGGTGGTCCGAATCCCGTGGCGACATCTGCCGACGTCGTGTGCATTCGTACACTTTGTTGTATGTTGTTGTTGTGACTCTCTTTCTCGAAAGAAGATATCTTTATTACTGTATCGCTTCTCGGGTTTTTGGCGTATCGTCGTCGACGACGGATTCCTTTCGAACCAAGTCCCTTGACGGATTGCCTACCCATGAGCGTGCGTTGCTTTGCGGTGGAAGAGAAATGAGAGCCATTAAAAATTTTATGCGTTCGGCTGGATGGTGTGTAGTGTGTGCAAAAAGTTTATTTTTCGGGATAACTTTGAAAGATGAACGATTGTTAATGCGACTGATGGGCTTGGTGGAGAGGTCTTTGACTCGGGTGATAAATAGGATCGATTATGATATCATCTTTACGAGCACAGGACAGGAATGTTTGTTTGTGTATTTCCCTAAAATTACGCTTGGCGATTGTAATCTTCGATCGCATGGTTTGAAGTTTAATGGCTTAATTATGACCGAGACGTGATGTTTCAATAAAATGCAAAATCTTAATTTTAAGTATGTAATCAAAGATTGTAGTTATTGGGATATTGAATTATGCATTCTGTTGATCGAAGGGATAGTTATTTAATGTTAGTATAGCTCAAACTATGAGTTGGTAGATGAAGAGTTGGGGTTTCAAACCTATTTTCATTGTTGATCAAGCGAAAGTGTAATTAAACTGCTTCACGGGATCCCAATGTATAACTTTTCAAACACCATCCAGAAAAAACCCAGGTTTGCTTTGCAAACCATATTCCTCTTAATCTCAGATAGCTTATATGGAATCACAGCCTCTATTACATATCGATTCGGTTGATAAGTGAGTTATGTCCATACTAGTCGTCAAGCAAAGAAATAAAAAGAGAGGCAAATTACTTTAAGTAAGCATAAGTAAGATATTTGTCTTGCTCCTAGCATAATTTGAATACATCAATGTAGGGTAGACACTTGGTTTCAAATTCGTTCAATTCCTGTTCTAGTCAGTGTTTTCATTCCCTTGCATGCACCATACAACAATTACCCCAAGCCAAACCATTACCGGCAATGACAAATTTGTCGCTTTGCAAACAACTTAACCGGATTCAATTGCCGCCACCATGTGATTAGGTTAATTTTCCAATCGATATCCGCTATCTAATGTTTGTCACCCTCGTCCAATGCACCCGAACATCAAAACCAACGTAATAATTCATTGCAACTTCCTTTGCCTAAATGGGTCCCCGCGCACATATGGAAGCACTATAGTGTGCTGCTGGTGGTTCAGCAACGAGCAACTAGGATAGGTGCATAATTTATAGACTACAAGTTGAGCGGTTGTACCCTTCTCTATGTATAGAGCTACAGCTCCGATTTAGCACAAATCAAACGATTCATTTGTTTGCTCGGTACCAGCATTGCATGTCATCGCAATCAGCTAGTGTTACGGAGTGCATGTGCAATGCATACCGTGAAATGGAACAACATTGGTTAACTGTTATGGTCAATTGGTAAGAAGAAACATACACGAATCTTGGGGTAGACATTGATGATGCATTCGCTCGCCCACTACATACTGTGTAATCCATAGGTTCCCAAACTTTCAGGTGCGCAACCCCCTTCTGCTAGCTGACGTACTTTTCGCGATCCAGTAGAAACTTACTCATTTGTTGTCTGTTACAGTAAAATATACGACTGTCCCTCGCGACCCCCTGGATGAAGGCCAGCGACCCCCTGGGAGGTCGTGACCTCCATAATTTGGGAAACCATGGCGTAATCTATTGCATAAATTGGACTGTAAATAAAGAAACTCTCTTCGATAATGTTTCAGTCGATCATCACAAAGTTGTTGTGAAGTTTTTGAAATTTTTTGCAGTGCTGTTCGAACGTTTTTTCAAACTATAGTCTAAATAAAAAAAAAGCAGCAAAAAATCAGAACAAACCTTGCATTTTCAACTGGGAGTGAAATTTAAGAACTTTTGAAGTTCACATCTACTGAAATATGCGCACTGAACGACTTGCAACGACTTTCCATCAATACGACGAATCTAATCAGAGTCACCCCATTTCACGGTACCTCTATTTCTCCAACATTCGCCACACGGAATCCCGCTGTGCGGTTGTAATTTGAAAGTTTGAATGACTTTGTCAAAATGTTTACCGATAACTGACATTACGATAATTGGTGCGCAAAGTAATTGCTTCGGCTTAAACCGCTTTGCAAGCATTCTCACTCACGGCCGCATTCAGTATCGCGACTGCTACACGTCGAGCAAGCAGTGCTCTGCAACTTCTGGGTGTCCTGCCTGGGTTGGGCGACTGTTTGATCCCATTCCGACTGCAGCTCGGACCCTCATCCCCTTAGTCTGTTGTCAGCGTCGTCGTCGTCGTCGCTATTTAATCGAAATAAATCATCCCGTAAATCATTCATGTCTACTTTGGCTTGATTGTATTTCACACCAAATTCAAACTACCGAAACTCACGAATCGCCCCGCGTTCAGTCATTCGCATTGAAAGCGAACACCCCGGAACGGAACGGATCCCGGCTGGACGGAGAAAGAAGAGGCAGAGATCGGAAGGCTCGATGACGACGGCGACGGCGACACATACTCGGGGTTCGACGGGTCTCTGCCAGCAGTCAGTGGGAGGATTCATGCGGGAGACGAAGAGAAAACCAATATTTTGACATTTCAATCTAAAGAAGATTATTTTTATGTCTGACCGCTTTGCTTTTGGTTTATTGTCGGTGGTCGGTTATTGTTATGACCATGCGGTGAGCACCTTTTTTTCTTCTTGGGTAGAGTGTGCACAACATGACTTTCTCATTGACTGGCGGGAGGGGGCTGGTTTCAATGCATTTCCTCTCGATGCCTTGACTTGTGATGGAAGATAAGCACACATTTTACTGAATATGATACTGGTATTGGCTAGTGGGACATGAATGCGGTAGAGCAGGTATCTTATTGAAACAATTTGTGTCCAAAAAGTGACAAAATATCTGCTATGTAATCGGCAACCAAAGATATTACTGTTGATGCCTTGAGGCTCGATATCTCGATGGGCGTTTGAACCAGTGGCGTAGCTAGGAATTTGGGGGCCCGGTGCGGAAGCAAATTGGTAGGCCCCCATGAAACTTACATAATATGTACATATTTTACAATGATAAATCTGTACATTTAACTGCCGAATAATCTCACTGTTATATTTTGTACAGAACTTTGAAAAAATCTCGCTTTTTGTACTCAGTATTCTAGTGATGCTGGCAGTGATGGCCAACGGAAGGTTAAAAATTATCTATCTTATCTTATTTTCTGTTTTCCTTTATGATTTTTTTCGGGAGCGCGAGATTTTTTTATAAGAATTATGCTGAAAATGTTTTAACAATTTATTTAGAAATTGCACCAAATAATCATTTATAAACGCTTTCAAAGATTGCTTTACTTTTACTTGGCTGGTTCACCTCAGACATGCAGGAATATTTTCAAAATACTACAGAGTAACTTAAAAGATTCTTGCAAAGGCTTCATCAAGTATTTCTCGAAATATCAGTTAAAGAATCTATCAATTATATTCTGAGGATTCATCTAGAAGATCATCTAAAGAATTCTATCAAAATTCCAGAAAAAAATACTACAAAAAATCATCAATGATTCATTTAGAACCAGATGTTCTTCCAAGAAATTACATCGGGATTCCCTCAGAGGAAGAGAAGCCCTTCTAGGGTTTCTTTAAACATTCTTCCGTTTCTTTCTGAGAATCCTCTTAATATTCCTTTGGTGAGTTTCCATAGATTCTTCAAGTATTTCTCAATTTTTCCCTCAAATAACTCTTTTAGATATTTCACCAATAATTTAACTTGGAATTTCCTCAAGCATTCATCACTTATCTTAGTGTCCTTTTAAAGATTTCTTAAGAATTACTTCCTAAGATTACTTCAGAAATCCCACCAAAAATTCCCTTTTCCAAAAAAAAATCTTCAAGGATTCTTCAAGAAGTTTCTCTAAGGTTTTACTAAGAGATTTCTCCATTAATTAAACAAAATCTCCTAGGATTCCTACTGAAGAAATTGAATTAATTAAATTAAATTAATTAAATTAAATTTTTAGATGGACTTCTGTAGGAGTTCTGTAGGAATTCTTTCGAAAAATCCATCTGGACTTCCTCTAACGAATTTTTCAATATCCATCAACTCTGGCAGTTTTCTCAAGAGTTCCTTCAGGAATTTTTGCTAGTATTCCTCTGGTCACTTTTCAAAAAAAAAAATCTATTTCTCCAGAATTTATGATTGATTCCTCCAGAATTATTACGTTATTTTTTATATAATCCGTGCTCACTTCTAACAAATATACAAAAATAAGAAACAGAACAAAAACGCTTCATTCCATTGTTTTGAGTGGGATAAAAATGGCAGCGTAAATGGTTAAATAGTAAAGTAACAGATATCCTATCTTATCAAAACAAATAACTTCTCCAGAAATCTCTCCAAAGATTTAGGAAATGTTCTAAGGTTATTCAAAATTCTAAAGGATTTCCTTTAAGGCAGCCTTTAGAAATTGCTCCCAAAATTCCTTCAGAATTTTTTTCAGAGATTTCTTTAGTAATTCTCTTGCGATTTGCCCGAAGATTCGTTCAGATTTTGTTCAAGTATTCTCTTAGAGTTTCTTCAATTGATTTCATTCATTCATTCCTAAACTAATTTTTCCAGGTATTTTACAAATAATTTTGTACAAGAAATCTTTTGGGGTCTTTTTACGCAAGGATTTCTTCATGTATTTATTTAATTACTACTGCAAGGGTTTTCCGGAGATTCTTACACAAATTCCTCCAAGAAATTCCATAGGAATTCCTCCAGGGGATGCATTGAGTGTTTTTGCTAGATTTTTTTTAGAAATTCCTGTAATAAGCCTATTCAAGGATTCATAAATTCCTCCAATGAATACTATAGAAACTCAAAAAAAAAAAGAATTCTTTCAATTCTCACAGAAAATCCTCCTAGAAATTCTATAGAAATTTCTTCATACATTTTTAGGAAATTGTTTGTGATCTCTTCTGGTAATTATCTAAATTTTTTGGAAATTATTTTGGTAATTCTCTTGAGATTTTTTTCGGTCGTTCCGTTGTAAATTCGTGGATTTATTTTTAATTTGCAAAGATGTATCTCATAGAACATCAAAAGTAATAACAGACGGAATTTAATAAAGAATTATCAGAAGGAATTTACAGAAGAATTACCAAAGAAGCTTTTAAAAGTTGCCACTTAAATTTACAAACGAATCGACTAATTAATTTTCAAAGTACCTGTATGTGTCTGTGACAGGTTTTGGGCCACTGAATCCGAATCCGGGCTCAGATTTGTTTCAGAACGCCACAATTTTGAGCTATACCTCAATTTATAGGGCAAAATATGCGATTTTGAGCTTTTTTGACTGCAAGCCGTTAAGCATGGACATATTTTTTTTAAGCAATTAAAAGGTAAAATGGTCCATTGACATCTAAATTTACGACTCACGCAAAATATTTCGTTTTATCAAATCAAATTTGAAAGATTTAAGCATTTTATGTTATGCAATTTTTGGGGGTGGTTTGTATCGTACCTAACATAACCGCGGCCCAAAATCTGTCAGAGACACATTAGTTTGCTCTTGAGACAGACCAAAAGTTAATTTTTGTTACGCTGTGCTATTGAAAGAATTACAATAGTAATTGTCAGGTATATGAGCAAAGGGATTGCTGGTAGAACTTTTAGAGAAATTGCTGAATTCCGTAATAAATTTTCAAACCCAAAGAATTTCAAAATGTTCTGTCAAAGATATTTTCAAAAATAATAACCTCATTCAACTTTGAATATTATTGCCGAGAAATTCCAAAAGAGTTATGCCGAAATAGTTTTCAAAAACATTTGCAGAAAAAATTCCACGAATACTCTTATAGGAACTTTCGGATCAATCCAAAAGCATTTCCCAAGAATTTGCTAAAAAAAACCGCCTAAAAATATTTGAAAGTTTTTTTTCAGGTAACTCACAGAAAACTCTCCGAATAAATTACCAAAAAAAATGCCAAATGAATTACCCAATCAATTCCCGTAAGGATTGGCATAGAAGTTTCCAGAAAAGTGTTAAAGTTATTCCGAAAGTTATTACCAGAGGTTTTCTCAAACGAATTGTCAAAAAAAGTCAGTGAAAAGTTGCAGACGGAATTCCCAACAAAATTTTCGTAGAAATAGAAATCTAAAGAAGTTCGTAGAAATAAAAATCAGAAGCCATTTTTGTAGCATTTCTGAGAATTAGTTGAAGAAGTTTCCAAAGGAAATGCCTAACAATTAATCAAATATATCGTCAAAGGAAATTTTCAGAGCAATAGCCGTATGGATTCTCAAATTAATGTTTAAAGATATTCCTTAACGAAACTGTACACGGGTTTCCGAATTAATTACTGAAAAAGATAAAAAAAAATCCGAAGAAATACTTCAAAAATTGTAATAAATGATGTAAAAATTCTCACAGGAATTGCTCCAAGAAATTCTACTGGAATTCCTCAATGAATCCTTTAGGAATTCCTCCAAGGTTTTTATCAGTTTTTTTTCCATTGCTAGGGAATCGCGCCACTTGAGCGGTGGCTTCTATATTCGTCTGTTTTCCACTATAACTCAGTCAAATTTGAACCAATTGATACAACTTTTGGAATGTGGTGAGATAAGTATAGTATCTACCCGTGAACAACATTTCAAGTCAATTGGTTCAAAATTGACTGAGTTATAGTGGAAAACAGACGAATATAGAAGCCACCGCCCAAGTGGCGCGATACCCTACCTTTAACGGTTCCTTTAGCGATTACACCAGTTTCGACCGGATTTCTTTCACGAAACTTTTAACGAAATGTTTCTAACGATTTCTTCAATATTTTTTTTTCTCAAGTGCGGAGCTCCAAGAACTCTTTCTTGGATATCTTTTACGATTCATCTGGGAAATACTTTAAGGACTTCTTTACAAATTCCTCGAAGATTTTCTGCGAAAGTTGCAACAGCGATTCCTTAAGAAACTTTTTGTTCAATTCCTTGAAGGATTTTCTTCAGTATTATGTAATCCCAAGAACTCTATAAAGAGTTTCTTAAAGATATCCACAAACGATTCCCACATGTTCTCTTCAGAATTTTTTCAGAGGAATACTTTAAAGTTCCTTCAAGATTTTTTAGAAACTTCTTCAAGGGTTCTTTTTGCACTGCCTCATACGATTTTTCTTGGAAGTCCTTTCAAGGATTTCTTAAGAATTTGTTCAAGCATTTCTTTAGTAATCATACCTGCAGGGATTTCCTCATAAATTCCTCTAATAATTTTTGTAGAAAATCATTCAAAGATTCCTTAGGCAATGTTTTTAAGTCCTTTTTCCCAATTCGCAAGAATCTTTTAAGAAGTTCCAGTAAAAATTTAACCTTTTCAACAAGGATTTTGTTTTCCAAGTTTCGTGTAAAGATTCGTTCATGGATTTCTCGAAAATTTTCTTCAAATAACCCTACAAGGATGGACACAATCGTCCCTAAAGAATTCCTGCACAAATTTCCTCAGGGGGTCTTACAGAAATTCACCCAAGGCCTCCTGCGGAAATTCTTTTGAAGATTGTTTTTTTTTAATTTGCACCAAAGAATTTGGAATTCTTTGGGGTTTCCGTCATTGATTTCTTGAGAAATTATCTAGGCATTTCATAATTAGTTCTTCCAAAAATCCCTTTGCTTACAGATTTTTTTCAGGAATCCTTTAAGTAATTACCCATAGTACTCCTAGTACTTGTAGTACTACTTCATAGTACTGTAGTAATCCTTCCAGAACATCATCAAATATACCTCCAAAATCAACCCAATGATTCTTTCCTAATTCATCTTAGAATTAATCTAGGCGATTCTTAAAGATTTTTTTTAGAAATTTCTACAAAAAATCCTACAGATATTTCTACAAGAGTTTCTTCGGGAATACATTCAAATTTCTTTGGAAAATCTCCCAAGGATCCATTCGGGTATGGCTTCAAAAATCTCAAAAAATCATCAAATATATTTTCCATGAGGAACTACTGCAAGATTCCTTCTTGAAGAAATCTCTAAAATCATTCTTGGAGAAATTCCTTGAGGTCCATCTGAAGGATTTCTTGAAGAGTTTCATGATATAATTCTTGAATGGCTTTATGAACGGTTCCGAAATGGTATTTCTGAACGACTGCTTGAAGAAATTCTTACAAAAAAATCTCAAAGGAATTCCTAAGGATTTCTTGATAGAAGAAATTCTTGAAGAAATGTCAGGAGCAGTTCCTGAAGCAATCATTGTAAGTATTCGTAAACCAATACTTAGAAAGTTTTCTTAAGCAATCCCTGAAAAAAGTTCTGAAGTAAATCATAAAGGAATTTTTGTAGAAGTCTTTGAAGTAACTGCCTGATAAATCGAAAAATATATTCTTGCCCGAAGGAATTCCCGCAAAAACCCCTTCAAGAACGTAACATGCGTTCAGTTCTTAATTTTGAAAAATGGGGCCCCTGAATTTCAGCTGCTATCTTATGCTAAATCAACACCTATGTTTGGTTCTGTGGTTAGGATATCAGGGACATTTCCATAATGCTCATGAATTGTCTTCCATATCGGTACTGAATATCGTAAAATTCAATTTTGATTTCGAACACATTTTCTATTGTATTTTGGGGCTCCTGCAGGTGCAAAGAGTAGTCATCAAATTAATATAAACAAAACTAACAAAACTACATGAATAAAGTGTGTACATTTATAATTGTTAATAATAGAACATCGAAATAGCCATCTGTGTTCCCCATTCCAAAATCTCTTGATAATCACGAAGAGGCCCCTACATACCTATCAGCAGATCGGCAAGTATTTAACTTAAATGTAGGAATCTTTCGCTAATCACAGAACTTTATTCAAACTGGGCCCCCGAATTCAGGGGGCCTCCAAATCAGGGAAGGTTTATAACATTAGACCTGCCCTGATTTGGAGGCCCCCAAGATTCGGGGGCCCGGTGCGGACCGCACCCTCCGCCCCCCCCTTGCTAGGCCACTGGTTTGAACTTAGGCCACCGACGATGTTTTGATGATGATAGCATTGGAATCATAGACACTGAAGAAACAATTGAACTAAGGAAATACCAATGCATAATAGAATTGGACTTCGGTAATGTATCAGATATCAGAAAGTCGGCACGTTACTGTTCATTTGCAACATTCTGACAGCGTAATGAGAACCTTTAGCTCTTTACCACATTGGGTTAAGAACAACAGAACATCCTGAAGATTCTGGTTTTTGAAGTTAGTTTCATTCAATAAGTGTTTACCGAGTACTCGGAAACGCAGTTGCACAAAAACTGAACAGTTATATGTCAAATGATGTTCTGACCAGCATGCTACAATTTTGCTTTGACAGATTTATACTTAAGATACTTCACCACCCTTGAAGATGGCTCAGTACAATACAATTTTGTTTGACGATAAGACTCCAAATATTGCTCCAAACTATTCCAGTATCGTTTGTGTTAAGTGACAGCCCAGGTGTGAATCTGAAGCTTTATCCAATACTTCGATACCAGAATAGCTGGCTCAGGTCAAATGAAGTCATCCCAAGCAACACAGAAAACATCTTTAGAATTCATAACTTCAAAAGATGTATTATAAAAGCGTTATAAGCGTATTAGAAAACATCTTATGTTTTTATTTAGCCATATTTACGTTGACTCATAACAGATAGGAAAATAATACCCAGGTAACCACTAAGCATTTGAATAAGCCGTGTATCAGCCCGTATTACGCATTTAAACTGCTTGCTGCCCTACATAAGCAGTTTGAATGCATAACTGCCTTGAGTTAGCATAAGCTGTGCTGCTCAAATGCTTTTGGCCGTTGATTAGCATTTCCACTGCTTGAAGTGTTTTCACTTGGGAGCAATCAGAATGCTTTTCAACTGCTCCTTAAATGCTAGGAGCAACAAGGTTGGGAGATATGTTACGCTTTTGACAACACATATTGTCTCTCTCTTACAGAGCCTATGCTTCTGTTTACAAATTTGTGCATCTTATTTGTTTCTTCATTTTCCCCTACTCATCCAAAAGCACCAAAGAAAACATCACTGCAGCTGGATTGGATTGAGAATTTGTCCATCAAAAAATCACCAATTATTCATCATTTCGTCGGAAAATGTGTGCCGAATAGGTGGATGCTTTGGTGGATCATAGGATTGTTTGAAAGAGGGAAGAAAGAATTATATTCCACAGATATTTAAAAGAAGGGATCGTAATGCTCTACTACAATGAAACATCTCAATGAAAACAAGTTTTGGATGTTGAATCTGAAGCTGTTATCGAATCATTCTTTATATTGGCGATTAAATCAACGCACGACACCCGAACAGCTTTAGCATCGTGGATCAGGAGCAACAGAATCAGAAGCAGATATGATTCATCAATCTCCGGATCGTGAGTTCATACCTACATCACTACAAAAATCAGCAAAAAAGTACCACCTAGCACCGGCTGGAATATGGAAGGATGATGAAGCGAGGAAGCTGGCTGAGAGAACGAGAAGCAGACGTCAATCTATTTTTGTTTTTTTTTTTTGCTCGACGAGGCGTTACGCTTCTTTGACATTTCGTCACGACGTTCCTGAAGGGATAGCACTAAGACAGCCCGTTATTTTGCCAAAACCTGCTGTGAAGCAGCACTATAGGCGCATATACGGCTAATTAGCATTAAACGCCTTGTCGTAAAGGCTACTATAATGCTGAAGGAATGCTGTTTTAAATGCCCAATCCGGCCACATCACATCGCATCACGGTCACAACAACACCGCGAGTCGCGGTCCGCGGCTGCCTTGATCTGATGAACTGCGTTGCGATTGCAATCGCAATCGATTGCAATGGATTGATCACATCCCTAAGATCTGCAGGCTAATTTCCCCAATCGCGAACCGTGCAAATATTCCGTGGATTATTCCGGACTCTCATTAAATCCCGCGAGAACTACAAAAAAATAACGAGCCAATGGAACCAGAATTACTTGTGTTTACTTTTGATAATATTTTGACATTTCGATAGACTACGCCAAGCTTGGCAATAAGGTGTAATACCGTTATTTTGGCGTTGTGAAAAGTATCGAAAATCAAAATTAAAACCAATAAATACGTATGTTGAATAAATGCTACCTAGATGTAATATAAACGCTTTAACAAGTTGTTCTGAAATCTATTGCAGAGTTGTTCGAATGATGTAATTAAAATGTAATTTTAACCATCATATGCATCAAATAAAAATACTTGTACAAATGTTAAATGCGTCTTATAAGAACAAAATAGCCGTACAGTACCGGATAAAAATATAGATCCACAACTAAAAAATAATATATAACCTTTATTTGTTTTTCACCATAAATAAGTGGATGATGTATTGCATGGTCATTTGCAACTTTTACTTGAGCCTCCTATACTGGACCCATATAGTCACAGGTGTAAAAGCGTAGATATTCAGCAGGACTTGTTAATGTTCTGCTCTCATTCTCCTTCATCTTCATCTTATTCTTCTTCTTGGCGTAAAGTCCCCACTGTAATAGATCATGGACTCGATTGTAATGATTATTGAAATTTGAATTGTCTTAAAATTTTTAAACGGTACTGTAAGCCTCGTGGACTGTCTGCCATATTGCTTTTTTCGTGTGGATTAAAAAAAATCTAACACAATTGGTTAATATGGCTAGTCTATGATACATTTTTTAATCCAGTTCAGAGGCGCATGAATTATAGAAAAGTTAAATTGGAAACGGCACGATAAATTCTGAATCGCATATGAAATAACACCATCGCTACTGAGCAAGGCCATTTCATAGTTGTTCAAATAATTTAAAATAATTAACTTCAACATTTGGAAACCATTTTTCAGGTTGACTTCATTGTGATTTTTTATAAAAACATATATTTAGATATTTTATAACCTCCTTAAACATTTGTTTTGATGTGGCTTTCCTTCTGCCAGTTATTTTGTTTTGCTACTGTCACCTAATGTTTTGTTGTATAAGTGGATTCTCCAAGTCATATACCTTTCAAATAACTTTATTTTAAAAATGCAAATGGTTATGTACTATAAACATTTTTTGCGCGTTCAATGATATGACAAAATCTTGATTTCAGCCTACGAATGTGTTTGTATTATAACAATATTCTATATGATTTTGAAATTGATAAATAGCCTGATTGCAACTAATCAACGCTAAAGATTGGTGGGAACGTACCTCGGGAGTATTATTAGTGTATGGGGATACATCTTATATAACCTGTAATATGTTTTATAAGCCGCCATTTTTTGCGCTGTTTTGCTTATATAAGTATTCAATATTGAGTTAAGAATACAAAAAATAAACAAACGATTATGTATGAATCGTGAAATTATAACAATTATATAACAAGTTGTGTTACTTGGGATGTGATGTTCCAGTGCCAGCTAACTCATCAGTCAATCGATTTCCAGCGATGGGAGAATGGCCAGGTCAGGAGACTGTTATGGTCTTCTTGTTTTCTTACCCCGCATTAAAATTATGCTGCTGTGTTGAAAGATAGGTTGTCAGCTTGAACCCTACGCTTGAGCCGCTGTTATGCAGGCCACGAAAACATTGCATTGGTGGGATAGGGATGCCATTTCCTTGGGCCAGGCACCTATACAAGGCGAACAGCGTTTGCTGAATTCAGTTCCTCGATTTGAGTTCGACAATCGATAACTAACTTCGATCTTGAGTTGACCGAAGCAAGTGCTTTAATAGCAGCCTGGTTATCTGAACAGTACCTATACCGCCTACCCCCATTGGTTTGAACGACACCTCATGCAAACCAACGGGGTTCATTTTTTAATTTGAACTTCTAGTAACCCTGTGGGCATCGAAAAACACACTGATGGCAACCCTTTTTGCTCATCTGTTTTGATTCCGCGTTCTGTTTCACTCCGTTCAAACTAACGGGGGTAGACGATATATGGAAAATTACAAACGACAAATTTCTCCCTATTCACCAGAAGTGGAAACAACGAAATGTGTGTTGATTTGCGGTTCACAGTAGTCCTAGTACCACCCGTAGACGGTAAGTGCTTCTTGTTTGAGATGAATGTATAGTGGGGCAACGTTAAAGAGAACTTCGAACGCTGCCGTGGAAGTTGAAGAGAACGCTCCAGACATCGCCATTAAGCACATCCTTTGGAGATGGCCTAACTTTGATTGGATGGTTCTGATTTCGGCCGAACAACAGTTGTGTAGATCCATTTGATATACTTGGGTTTTAGACCCCAAGTTGTACCAAAGGTTCGCCGGGATTGCCAGAAGGCCATACAAGCTGTCTTGATTCTGAACTCTGAAAGTGTCCAGGAAAGCTTGGAATCAAGAATAAATCCAACGCACCTTACCTGTTCAGTTCATCGATTTCAGAAAAAGGGTGCTGATGCACCAATTAACGATGTTAGATAGTCGTCGGCAAATTCATAAGTAGGAAAACCGCTATTTTTGAGTTGCCTCAATAGCGTATCTGCTACGAGATTCCACAAAAGCGGTGACAAGACTCCCTTTTGAGGGGATCCACAAACACTTAATTTCCTAATCGCTGCTTGACGCAATATCGAGAAGAGATGTCTGGTTTTTGAGCATTTGGTGAAGCCAATTGGAAATCATTGGAGATATACCATGACCCCACGTGGCTTCCAATATGGCATCGAAGGGTACGTTGTCAAAGGCACCCTCGATATCTAAGAAAACACCCAATCAAGATTGCTTTTGAGCGAATGCTTTCTCGATATCGTAAACAATTTTGTGTAAAGGAGTCACAGTGGACCAGATTGCTAGGCATGTTGGTTCACATGAAGAGGCACGTTGGCCAGATGAACATCACGGATGTGACGATCCACAATGCATTCTAAGCATTTCAGAAGGAAAGAGGTCAAACAGATAGGTCTGAAACTTTTTGCTTCTTCATACGACGCACGACCCACTTTCGGATTAAACTTTACAGTAATATCCCGCCAAGATTTGGGAATATACCCTGTAGCAAAACTGCAAACAAGTATTTTTTTTTCAAAATATGTTTGAAATAATCAAATCCCTTCTGAAGCAAAATAGGATAAATCCCATCTGCCCCAGGAGATTTGAAAGGAGCAAAGCTAATAAGTGCCCACTCAATCGATTCTATAGTTAAAATATTCCGAGCCGATGCCAGGTTCATCCGAAGATGTAATATCCACACATCCGGTAAAGTGTGTGCAGAATAAGCATTCCAGAACTTCCTCATCAGAGGTAGTGAAATCAACAATCAATATGAAACTGGAGAATTTGTTGTGACGCCAGTCGTTCCCCCAGTAATTTTGGTTGATTTTCGACCGTCTTGATAATTTATGGGATTTTTTGGCGCTATATCGGTCTTCGGGTTTCTTTAAAAACAACCGGTTAGGTTAAAAGCCGACGTTTCGAATGTTAATTCATTCATCCTAAGGGCAAAACCAAATAACTGTTTGGTTTTGCCCTGAGGATGAATGAATAAACATTCGAAACGTCGACTTTTAACCTAACCGGTTGTTTTTAAAGAAACCCAAAGACCGATATAGCGCCAAAAAATCCCATAAAGTTCCCCCAGTAAGTTCGCCCAATACTGGTGTTTCTGACGCCACGCTTTCAATGTCAGTTTGCTCCACCCATCTTTATCGAAGCAAGACTGAGTCCACAAATATATTGACCATGACAACAAGAAAAAACGATTATTTATTGACACATTCCAGGAAAGAAAAAAATAATATCATTCATCTTCTTTTGTTTTTTTTTTATAAGAAACTTGCTGCTGCGGGTTTTGTTATTTTTTTTTTCCTGTGGGCATCACATTTAAGTGGGTTCCTAAAGGTCAATCCCGATCTACCGCTACCCCCGGAAGTTCTCGTGAAACACATTATTCGAGAGGAAAATCCCGTTGCCCCAAAATGATTAGACCACTGTAGATCCAGAAATTTACAAGGCTGCTTCTTAGCCACAGCGGCTCCCAATTACTCCCGGTGCAAGCTCAGTAACATCAGAGCTTTCGAACTCATGGCCAGCATCTCGGCCTACATACTACTAAGATGGTTCATATTCTCAAACATTTATTAAACTCTTAGTGTGGTGTGTGAGTATGGATTTGACATTTTTATTGGTGCTTATTGCGCTGCAGACTTTTCTTGTTAACATTGGCCCTTACGGCTTAACCCACACTATGTTGTGGTTGGAATCTTTCCGCCGAGGCAGCTCGGGATCGGTGGGTTTGGACCGGTACTCGGCCAACGGGAACCAGCGGGCGTGTGTGGCTGTTCCAGGGGGAATGACATTTCATTTTCTAACCAAAAAAATTCGCTTATATCCGTCCATTACCGTCGCTAGCCGTGGACCCTATGTTACAATTAGCGAAGTAAATTATCGGAGTACATCCAAAATTAAAAAAAAAATATCATAAATCGTCTATGTCTATGAATTCAATAAGGAGAAGACAACTTATCAAAATGATCCGTGCAAAAAAATTGTACAACTATGCAGACAGGAATCGAACCATAAACGTCGAGATCACTGAGCTCTTGTTTAACCCACACGGTTATCAACGCTTGAAGATATGGTGTTGCTAAATATGTATAAAAATCAATCTGTCAGTTGACACTGCGTCATTGGGCAATCTTTCTCGTTGTCATGGTCACTAAATTGGCGAACTCAGTCTTGCTTTGATGAAAACCGGCGGAGCCAACTGACATTGAAAGCGTCGCTTTAAGAAAACCAGTATTGGGCGATTTAACTGGGGGAAACATGGGGGAAAAACTGGCGTCAGAAATCGAACTGAATTTGTTCCTGACATTTATGTCTTAGTATTAAGTCTATGGTGAAATCGCCTTTTGGCAAACAAAGGTCGTTCACTCGAAAATCCTTAGATTTCACAAGGATTTTGTTTAACCGACTTACTTCACTCAAACTGCAAAAATTTGTACAAAGGGTTTTATTCAGCCGGATCGTTCAGCAGACTGGAGAGCTTTCTTGTAGGCTTTGCGAGCCGACTTGGAAGCCTCCGATCCAGCCGAACGTCGTCTTTCTTCATTGTTTCCTGAGCTTCGCCAGATCAGAGTTCCACCAAGAGGTTTCTCTTGTAGTCTTCACAGACCGAGGGCAAGCTTCTTCAAAAGCTTCAATGATGAAAGTCATTGTTGTATCAACAGCATCATCTAACTCACTTGGAGTGTCAGTGGATGGTGAGTATCCATGGAATTTGCCGCAACCAAATCTATAAAGAGATCCCAGTTGGTTGACCGGGGATACCTGAAACGCAAAGTTTGAGAAGTAACAATCACACGTTCAAAAAAGATATAGTGATCGTCAGATAAAGAGTCTTCATCTGACACATGCCATTTGGTCAGCTCGTGACTTATTCCACCGGAGCAATGCGTTATGTCTAACACTTCCTCTCTAGCAGATACCATCAAACTGGAGCCTCTCAAGTTACCCAGACAACCAATTCATACATACGTTAATTGAAGTTTATGACCTTGTTGTACGTGCAACTAACCGTAAAAGTTTCGTCGCATAAAGTACAGCAAATATGCTTTATGCGTGTAAAAGTGAAGGGGATATGCGTGCATTGACTGAACAATGTTGTCCTATATGAGTTGAGGCAATATTATCTGCGAGTTACAACGTGTACTATATTGCGACGTAACCAATCACATTATGCTACTTGTTTTATTATTTATTTTATGTATTTATATTTATATTTATATTTATATTATACTAGCTGTCCCGGCAAACGTCGTTCTGCCTGCCTACTGTGTTTTTGGACATGCAGCTCCATAGGGACGTCCCCGGCGAAGTCATCTGTATGGGAGCCCCCCGTTCCAGAGACCGGAGAGGTCCCGCACCAAGCTAAGAACCTTCCCCGCCCCCCAAAATACCCACATACAAAATTTCACACCGATCGGTCCAGTAGTTTTCGAATCCATAGCGGTCAGACAGACAGACAGACAGACAGACAGACAGACAGACAGACAGACAGACAGACAGACAGACAGACAGACAGAAATTCATTTTTATATATATAGATTTATATTTTTATTATTTATTAGACTCATGTCGCCCCCAGTGTCGAACTTAAGGATTAACAACCGGTACCTTAAACTGGACACCACATAATTCTTGTGAAACAAGTTGATAAGGCGTGATGATATTCTAACTCATCTCAATGTTCTCCTAAAAACTTACTACCTACCTGTGGTGTCCGAGTAACGAGCAGTTTGGCGAACTACCCCCTGCTGAACTGAAAGTCTATAGTTTTTTTCCCTCCCGGGTCAGGTTGGAACTCTTTTCAATTGGATCTCCACGGGCACTCAAATAGCTGTGAGAAATTATTAACACAAATAATTCACAATCAAATGCTTTTTGCACTTTTACAACGAATCCATACAGCAACCACAGTCAGACAGCGACTTGTTATCTTTGTTATCATCTTTCAAATCACATTATGTACGCAAAACCGATTCTCGCTTATGTGAGATTGTATGTTTACATAAACAAATTTGTTTATGCATTTGAGCAAGTTAATTAACACACTAATGCGAGTAGAGATGTCATAACAAGATGAAAGTCGCAAAAACCGCAAAATGCGATTTCGAATGTTATTTTGCGAGTTTGCTGGTGTAGTTTTGCGATTCAGTTTTGTGCATCACAAAGGGGCATTAAATTGTCGTTTATTGCGGTGAATTTCACACTTTGGTTGTACTTAGAGTTTACATTTATGTGATTGTGAGGTATGTTAGCGATAATATGATGAAATCTATGCATTTTTAGGCGAGTTCTGGTTGTCTGGGAAATGTCTGAGCTGCCCCAGATGATATGGTGAGCATTAGCATCATTGCCAACAATTAGCGGAAGGCCTTTTGAAGTACAGTATACGATAACGTGTTTGGAGGCATCCGTAGGGGATGGTTCATCATGCGGCAAGTAAACCGAACAATAGGCGTATTTCCTGTTGAGGTTTCCAATGGATACATCAATTGTAACAGCACATACATCTCTGGTAGTTAATTCAGAGACGAGTGTAGGAACGATTGCGTTGTTTACAAGTATGCAGGCTCGAGGCATGACACGCGAGTTTGCCATTTCATTTTTACTGAAAGTAGCAAACACCGACTTCGCAAGGTTTCCTAGACAGAAATTACCCTTACGGAAGTAAGGTTCTTGGACTAAGGCCGATTGGGCTATACCATTTTGCATAAGTCTGCAAAGATTGATCTTTGCTGTTCTTTTATGCTGAAAATTGATCTGAGCTATCCTAGCCACTACCCAAACTAGGCAAGATAAAACTCTTTACTATCACAGCACAACAAAAACAGCAGCAATAAAACCAAATCGGTATTGATTAGAAAAAGCCAAAGTTGAGGATACACAGAATATACTGTGTATATCGCATATTACGAAACTATATAGGTGACAATTTAAACTAATTAACAACATCTTCATAATCTCATCCTTATTTAGCCACAAGTTTGAAACTAAGTATGGCTGCTGATTTTCAAGGAGAAACACAAGGTCCACTGTGTAATTATGCTCCAGTAAGCGCAGTAAGGGAAAAAATACAGTGGAGGGCACCCTGGTACTCTACAGGCTCCGTTTGCGGTTAGGTTTTTATTAGACCCCCTAAACATTCATTCACAGGCATGCGTTCCTAGCCGCAACACACCATGAATCAGGGATCACCGGTTTAATAAACTCTCTTCTACACTACACAGCTATCTAGGCTGATCGAGAAATGAATTTAATATTTCTGATCAACTTCATACTGTGTAAAGGTAATGCAGTCTTTTTATTGACCCCATAAACAACTAAAAACGCTCCATAGAAAATCAAAAAGCGCTCCATAAAGAATGAACAAATGTTCCATGAAAATGTACAATGTTATCCATACGTAATTGAAAACGTACCATACTTTTTTGAAAATGCACCGGTAAAATCCAGGGGTAATTTCTTTCTGGTTTGCAGTCTCATGTGTTGGCTCACGAAACAATTATTTTTGGATGGTACATTGAACATAAAACATTGAATATAGAAGTGTTGATAACATAGAAGAAAAATACAAAAACTTTCACTTACAAAATATTATTCGTCACTTCCATAAACTTTTGGCCTGTACTGTTGTCTGTGCATGTCGGGAAAAGTCTTATGAAAATTTACTCATTTAAGATCGTGTGGTTTGTGTCTGAAGTTTAACTTACGGTATGGTATTCTAGTACTTCACGTCGATACGCCTCCACTCTACTATGTTTTCTCCCACTATTTCACTAAAACACTTCTCACTCGTCAATGTCTACCTAATTCTCTTGATTGTCTTTCTATCAAATAATATGGTGTCCCTGTATTTCTTATATCTATGTTGGGTTTGTATCTGATTCATTTCTACTGTTTCTGTTTTTGTGTGACAACCTTTTCAGTGTGTGCATTATACTTGTATAGCATGTGTTTAGACCTTCTACATCGGTACGTTTGTTTATGTTTTGTGTTGACATAATATGGCAAATTTCAAGGATGGGTAATCTACTTGTTCTTAAACTAGAATCTAAAATGTTAGCATTTTGCAAATCAAATATATGTCCCGTTGTTATACAGTGGTTAATCATTGCGGTTCTATCCTTCAAATTACCTAACTTATTTAGCCTATCCGAAGTGTTTTCAATTTTCATCGTCTTGTCTAGGAGGTTTACGTCTGATTTGTGTCCATATATTCGTGTTTGTAGTTTATTAGTTGTCATACCTACGTATTTCGCATCGCATAGTTGACAACTAATACTATAAATAACATTGTTTATCTGGTACGTGTCTGTCCTCCCTTTCATAGCTCTATACATCGGGGCCACTGTATAATTGTTGTAGTGAACAACATTCACACTCATCAGATCGGCGTATACATTTCTCGATCTGTTGAGACAGTCCTACGATATACGGGATAGATTTGTAAATTTTGTTGTTCTCCGTAGTCGTTGGGATTTGTGGAGCTGTAGGTGTTAGAGATGATCTGTCGGAGTTTCCTCAGTTGGTCAGTCTGTTGATCAACGAGATGGGCTAGTCGATGAGTCGCAGTATCCTCGTCACTATATCATGTTTTCTCCTGCTGTGTTCTGCTCGTTGAGAGGTGTTTACTTTCTTGATGACGTTGCATGCTACGTTTATTTTCAGGTGCATCGAGTGATAGTTCAATATCCTGCCTGATGCTATTGGTTTCATATACCAATCGATGCTGAAGGGCTTAAGAACAAGTAGATTACTCATCCTTGAAATTTGCCATATTATGTCAACACAAAACATAAACAAACGTACCGATGTAGAAGGTCTAAACACATGCTATACAGGTATAATACACACACTGAAAAGGTTGTCACACAAAAACACAAACAGTAGAAATGAATCAGATACAAACCCAACACAGATATAAGAAATACAGAGACACCATATTATTTGATAGAAAGACAATCAAGAGAATTGGGTAGAGATTGACGAGTGAGAAGTGTTTTAGAGAAATAGTTGGAGAAAACATAGTAGAGTGGAGGCGTATCGACGTGAAGTACTAGAATACCATACCGTAAGTTAAACTTCAGACACAAACCACAAGATCTTAAATGAGTAAATTTTCATAAGACTTTTCCCGACATGCACAGACAACAGTACGGGCTAAAAGTTTATAGACAGTGACGAATATTTTTTTGTAAGTGAATGTTTTTGTATTTTTCTTCTATGTTATCAACACTTCTATATTCAATGTTTTATATTCAATGTACCATTCTTATTTTTTTAAATACATATTCAGATCCCCTGATGAAGATCCAAACCGGGATCGAAACGTTGGAGCAAAAATAATTGTTTCGTGAGCCAACACATAAGACTGCAAGCCAGAACGAAATTCCCGCTGTAACTCTTTCAGTCGAAAAAAATCAAAAAAGTAAAATCCAGGGTGAAATAACATTTTCTCATTTAAAGTGAAACTTTAGACCAATAAATAATTCTGAAATGCTCCAAATAAAATGCAAATGATCCATAAGAAAAATTAAAATTGTACCCATAGTAAATTGAATATTGCTCCATAGAAAAATCAAACTGCCCCATAACAAATGTAATTGCACCATAGAAAATAGATGAATGCTCCATAAATATCAAGTATCAAACTGCACCATATAAAATATGAATTGCTCCATAAAAAAAAATCTCCATGGATAGCATATTGTCCTAAATTAAATTCGACAGTGCTGAATTTCTTAAGTGGCGCAGACATTATGGAGAATTTTCAATCTTTTTTTTTTACTTATTCGTTTATTTGGAAGGCTCGGGCGCCACATGGGCATAACTGAGCCGAAATCTTTTGTTTTTACATTGATTTTACATTTTACAATTTATTACTGCCTTAAGACTATGTTAGTTTGGGAAGCCGAAGTACTCGCGGCTGTTTCGAGGTTAAGGATTGAAAAAAATAATTAAAATAAAATTGGGAAGGACGGGTTTATGGGTTTAAAACTAAATTATTTGCTAACTTATACTAAAAACATTGATGGGACAATTGTCCATATCTGTAACGGAACCAAAAAGAAAGGACTTTATTGGTAGACAACGACAAGAAGAGGACAAACGGAAGGGGGGCGACGACAGACAGGGTCGAACAACAAAACCAAAAGGCAGACAACGAAAACAAGGAACGTACTACATCAAACTCTTACATCAACACGTTTCAAAAACTGGTAAATCAGGTTCATGTATTCCAAATCAAGTCCTGCCAACACTTCTCTAACGGGTTTCTGTTGTTTTCCTCGGACCCGGAGAATTTCATGCAGCTCAGATCTGACTTCACGATACTCATCGCATCCCCACACGACATGTTCGATATCCTGGTAAGCCACGCCGCAGACACAGAGATTGCTTTCTGAAGCCCAATACGGAAGGTATGTGCATTCAACAAATAGTGGTTGGACATCAGCCGACACATTACACGAATGAAATCGCGGCCTAAATCCAACCCTTTGAACCATGGCTTCTTCGACACCTGTGGAATGATGGAGTGCAACCATCTACCCATCTCTCCATCTCTCCATTTGTGTTGCCAGCTGATCAAGGTCTCCTGACGGGCCAATGCAAAAAATTCGTCGAAGGCGATTTGACGCTCGTAAATATCGCCTCCGCTAGCGCCCACCTTAGCCAGAGAGTCCACTTTCTCATTGCCCGGAATTGAACAATGTGAAGGGACCCAAGCTATGGTGATGATGTATGAGCGTTTGGACAAAGCACTCAAGACTTGGCGTATTCCATTCAGGAAGTACGCTGAGTGCTTCATCGGTTTCATTGACCGAACAGCCTCCAGAGAGCTAAGACTGTCGGTAAAAATGAAGTAGTGCTCAGGTGGAAGAGTGCGAATGTACTCTAAGGTGTAGTATATAGCCGCTAGCTCAGCAATGTATACCGAACATGGCTTTTGAAGCATGTAGGTGGCGCTATGAAATTCGTTGTAGACACCGAAACCACTCGAATCATCGGTTTTCGAACCGTCTGTGAAGAACTGTCTGTCCCCGCTAACATGCCCGAACTTACTTGCAAAGATCTGTGGAATACCTACGGAACGAAAAGATTCCGGAATACCGGTGATCTCCTCCTTCATAGAGAGATCAAAATCCACTGAGGAGCTGTCGAAGTTTGAGAAGTTGTCACGATTGGTGTTAACCGGAGATGGGCTTACCTCCAGCGTCATGTACCAGTAGTACACACTCATAAAACGAGTTTGAGGGTTCTGTTCGAGCAGCTTTTCGAAATTTTCTATGACCAATGGATTCACAACCTCGCATCGGATGAGGAACCGGAACGATAACTCCGCAAAGCGGTCTGTCAGAGGCTGTACGCCAGCGAGTACCTCTAAACTCATAGTGTGAGTTGAGTTCATGCAACCTAACGCGATCCGAAGACAACGGTACTGAACCCGTTGAAGCTTCAGCAAGTGTGTTTTCGCCGCGGATTGAAAACAGAAGCTACCGTATTCTAAAACCGACAGAATGGTTGTTTGGTACAGCCTGATCAGATCTTCCGGATGTGCTCCCCACCATGTTCCGGTAATAGTTCGCATAAAGTTGATTCGCTTTTGGCATTTCTGTATCAGATACACAATGTGCTTCCCCCAGGTGCATTTGGAGTCGAACCAGACGCCGAGATATTGAGAAGACATGCTATGAGTGATTGTCTTACCCATCAGATGGAGCGGAAACTTTGCCGGTTTGTGTTTTTTAGAAAAGACAACCATCTCAGTTTTCTCCGGAGAGAATTCGATACCCAGCTTGAGAGCCCAAGTAGACAAATTGTCCAAAGTATCCTGTAGTGGTCCTTGCAGATCGACTGCTATTGATCCCGTTATAGAAACAACACAGTCATCCGCAAGCTGTCTTAACGTGCAATTTTCCATGAGACAATCATCTATGTCTCTAACATAAAAATTGTAAAGAAGGGGGCTAAGACATGAACCCTGGGGGAGACCCATGTAGCTAATTCGTGAAACTGTCAAGTCGCCATGAGCAAAACTCATCTGCTTCTCAAACAGCAAATTATACAAAAAGTTGTTCAGAATTGGCGAAAGGCCACTGTCGTGTAGTTTGTCGGAGAGAACATCGACACAAACTGAATCAAAAGCTCCCTTAATATCCAAAAACACTGAGCCCATTTGCTGTTTTTGAGCAAAGGCAAGCTGAATTTCTGAAGAAAGTAACGCAAGACAGTCGTTCGTTCCTTTGCCTCTGCGGAAACCAAATTGTGTATCAGACAACATGCCATTCGATTCAACCCATTTGTCCAGTCGAAAGAGAATCATCTTCTCCAACAACTTCCGTAGACAAGACAACATCGCGATTGGACGGTACGAATTATGATCCGACGCGGGTTTCCCGGGTTTTTGAATAGCTATCACTCTCACTTGCCTCCAATCATCCGGAATGATGTTGTTATCCAGGAACTGATTGAACAAGTTCAACAAGCGCCTCTTAGCGACGTCGGGGAGGTTTTTAAGCAAGTTGAACTTAATGCGATCCATTCCTGGAGCGGAATTGTTACATGAAAGAAGAGCAAGTGAGAATTCAACCATCGAAAACGGCCTATCCATGTCGTCCCTATTCTCGGAAACATCACGAATTATTCGCTCCACGGGTACGGAATCTGGACAAACTTTTTTTTGCGAACTTGAGAATCCATCGAGGAGAGCTTTCTCGATCCTCGTTTACCGACGACGCGTTACGCATTCTTCTCCCGACGTTCCAAAGAGTTCTCATTGATGTCTCGCGCGATAAACCCTCGACGAACCGACGCCAGTAACCGCTTTTCTTCGCCTTGATCAAGTTCTTAAACTTGCCTTCAAGGGCAGTGTACCGCTTGAAGTTTTCGACCGAACCGCGTTTCCGAAACTCTTTGAACGCAGCGGACTTCTCGCGATAGATTTCTGTACACTCGCTATCCCACCACGGATTGGGGGGTTTCCTGCGAACCGACGGACCTGGAACTGGCCGACGTTGTGCCTGAAGCGCGCTACTGATGATCAGTTCTGATAGAAACTGATACTCTTCCCGCGGTGGAAGAATTTCTACCGATTGCTCACCGTCGATAATTGCTTCCGCGTACTTTCCCCAGTCAATGTGTTTCGTGAGGTCGTAGGAAATGTCGATAGATGGAGGTTGACGTGAACCATTGGAAATAGAAACAACGATTGGAAGGTGATCACTACCATGGGGATCCTGGATAACCTTCCATGTACACTCCAGCGATAGTGAGCTCGAACAAATTGAGAGGTCTAATCGGCTGTCTCTAGGACGGCCATCTTTAGCTGGAGGTGCCACTCGCGTTACTTCTCCGGTGTTCAAAATTGTCATGTTGAAGTCGTCGCAGAGGTCATATATCAAAGTTGAACGGCTGTCATCGTACAGTTCCCCCCAGCCTGTACCATGGGAGTTGAAATCCCCCATGAGCAGCCGTGGCTCAGGCATAACCGAGCAGATGTGGGCGAGATCCCTGCGAGATATCGCAGTTCTCGGTGGAAGATATATGGAGGCAACACTGAGGGTTTTACCTCGGATAGTCACCTCACATGCGACGGCTTCGATGCCTGTCATCGGTTGAAAATCGACTCTGTAAAATGAGTGCTGCTTTTTGATCCCTAGAAGCACCCCTCCGTACGAGTCGGACCGATCAAGACGGATAATGTTGAAATCGGAAAAAGGTAAGGTTACATCGGGTGTCAGCCATGTTTCGGATAGCGCAAAAACATCGCATTGTAAATTGTTAACTAAAAACTTGAAAGCGTCTAATTTTGGTACGATACTACGACAGTTCCAGTGTAGCACAGAAATCATATCTTCGACCTCGATGATTGAATTAGCCATCGAAAGATACGAATGTCGCAAGAAGAGGCATTTTAGAAGCCAGCTGCTTCAAAAGAGGGGACACACAAGGAAGAAGTGCTTTGACAATGCTCTTCACTGAGTCAGAAGCATTAAAGAAGTTAAGGATGATGTCTACGATGCCAGAAAGCGTGAACATCGGAGCACCAAGGGGTTGTTCCTGGTTCTCCGAATGCTGTCCCTCTGGCTGAGAAGTCGAAAAAATTGGGACATCTGGGATTTTTGATGTTCCCGGGAGCGAAGGAAAGTCTCGTTCATCTTGGATTTTGAATCCAGGAGGTGAACGTTTGGCGTCTTTCTTAACACTCTTAGAATTTGTCACGGTGGGTTGGGGGTCACTGCTAGGCAGATTCCGAGGTTTTTTGGTGGGTCTCTGGAGCCTCACCCGTTTCCTCGTTTCACCCTTAAAAACAAAGGGAACCCCGTCCCCGACCTCAGAGTCAGAGCCCTGATCATCGAGAGACAAAGACGAGTAGATGTTGCGTGATTCAACGACCGGAGCAGCTTGTCTCAGCATTTCGGCGTAGCTTCGCCTTGAACGCTGCTGCAACGATCGTTTTTGATGTTGTTTTCGCTGTATGTACTTCGGGCAAACATTGAGATCGTGTGGACGGTCGCTACCACAATAAACACACTTGGGCGGCGTTTTACACGCACCGTCTACATGTCTCTCCCCGCATGTTGCACAGCGAGGTTTATTGCTGCAGTACTGGGCGGTGTGGCCCAGCTGCTTGCAATTGATGCAATTCATTACCTTCGGTACATACAGCCTCACAGGTAGCCGAAGTTTGCCAATCACCAGCAGATCTGGTAATGCAGATCCGGAGAAGGTCACACAAAATTCTTCAGATGGTGTGTAAACCTTCTTCTCGCCCTCCTGGGATACCGAATGCAGTTGCCGGCAATCCAGTATCTGGACAGGAGGTAGAGAAGGGTTATGGAAACGACCACAGCCTTGCATGATCGTTTCGCAGGTCAAAGATGCGTCGGCGACCTTCCCCGAAATCTCTATGGACGCGCTCGGTAGGTAAACGAAGTACTCAAGTGTAAACAACTCGCAGGCCACAATCTCATTAGCGTGTTTTCGGTCGCCTACTGTCACCCGAAGCTTAGCTGTACCGACCATGTCAATGGAGACAACGGAAGAATACCGCTTAGTCAGATCCTTGCTGATTTGAACGGTGTTCAAACGTTTGCCTTTGGGTCGGAAGAAAACAACATATGGCCCGCCAAAGTCGGGAGGGTAGGCCTTGAGGCGGGGGGACGTGGAAACAGATTTGCTGTTGGTGTCCATTGGAGAAGCACCAGGGTGAAGGGAGACAAAGGGGTTAGCATTTATATCGCCTTGTTGGCTCGAGCAATCCGATGCCAATAACAAAGCTTCGCTGATGTGGTACGACGTACCCCCGCCATCATTGTCATCGCCCATTGTGGCAGCTAACTACCACCACGGGGCACTCAAAAATCTTAAACTAACACTTATCACGGGGACGAAATAATCAAAAAACAAGGGACAAAATTAACTGTACAGGGAAAGTGAGGAAAAAAAACTGCTTATATACCAAATTAAATCTAATCAAAGAGACAGTGGAGAGGAGGGAACAACGAGGGGTAACTTTGAATACTTAGCTTTGTGCTCTAAAACAGAGGCTCGACGACGACAGGTCCAAGCGATGGGATCGCCCGCACTGGGAGGAGGCGCGCGGTTGAACGCTCTCTGCTCTTCTCTCGGTGGGCTGCTGCTGTCGACGACGATGAGCTTGGGTACTCACTGGAAGAACTCGATCACGGCCGCGCGAGCGGCGCGGTATGCGGGGGGTGCTGCACTGTTGTGCTCGATAAAATATCAATGCGCCACGTGATATAATGAAAACGTGAACTTTACTCAAACCAAACGAACTTTTGCGGCAAAATTTGTGGCCTAGCCAACCGCACGCGTCCCACTAGGGATTATCACTTAATAACTTGATCACTCGGAAACACTAGCACGAAAAAAGCCACCGAACTGAAAAGTATCGGGAGACAAACCGGACGAACGGAAAGATGTGACTGTCTCGCACGAACGCTCGCCAAAGAGTGAATTTTCAATCTTTTGAAGCAATTCATATTTTATATGGTGCAGTTTAATATTTTTATGAAGCATTTTCATGTTTTCTATTGTTTGATTTCAATTGTTCATGGTGCAATTTGATTTTTTTGGAGCAATATTCAATTTACTATGGGTACAATTTCTTTATTTTATGAAGCATTTGTATTTTGTTATGGAGCATTTTAGTATTATTTATTAGTACAAAATTGCACGTTTAATGAGAAAATGTTTTGTTTTACCGGTGCATTTTCTATAAAGTATGATAGTATGGCGATTTTCTCTGGAGTATTTGTAATTTACCTTTTGCCGTAATGGTAATTTATTTTTCACCCTAAGATAAAAATCCAAATGAAAAAAGCTTTATTTTAAAAACTTTTTGTGGATCAGGACTCATTATCTGCTCAAGTTTGGTTTAGGATGCTTAAAGATGTTTGAAATTATATTGAATTCTGAACTTTATATTCTGCAAATCCACTTTTTCCTGTGTTTTGTGTAGGTATATATTAGTAGCCAAGAATTCATAAAATTCATTAATCCTTATTTTGCATGTTATATAATGGATGTTTTATCTAAACCGAGCGAGCTGTTCCCAACATGATGGAATAGCACAGGGTAAAATCTGAACACATTAAGAAGAACAAGACATTTATAATCCAATACTAACCCGTTTATCTCTCTTTTTCCATTTCAGGTGAGAAATACATATTCAACTATCTTCAACCGTTTCAACTTCTCATCGTAAGTATTTCCGCAGTAATGAGCATTACTCGCGTGCACTCGGAGTTCTGCAAATACAACCTTCGTAACAATGTCACACCATCCTCAATACTGTACACAACAAATCGATTCACAACTAACCAGATTGGAATTCCGTTGAAACTCAACTGAATTTGGTTGTTCAGGTGAAATTCCTTGGCTACTCGGTCTGAGTAGTGGGCAGACTGCCCGAAGCGAGGGCTACCTTCTCCACATCCAACGAACCCGTCGCATATGAGTTTCTGTCGACGTCGAGTCCAGTCGTTGGGTTGCTGTATTTAGTATGGTAGATGCCAAGATATAATTTGCTGAGGTTGAGAGGCGAGCGAGCGCCCTCTTGCGCTTGCCTGGTAATGAATCATTAGCAAAAAACAACTTTTTTTTTCCTGGGGTTCTTGATGGGTCTCTTCAGTTGACCACACTATCGGTAGGTACCAGACCAGAGGGCCGGCCAAGCTGGGTGTGTGAGCTCTTCGGGTCCCGTCCCGGTGTAGATGGATTGCGGAGATGCGATCATTTTATTACAACATAATTTACGATGCAATGAAATGTGCGGCGATGAGGAGTGTGTGGGGGTTGCCAACGAATGAGCTTACATATGCATGAGGGAGATCATCGTTTCATATATGGATAAAGATGGGGAATGATGTTCTTTTTTTTTGAGTGGAGAGTGGGTTGGCTGACTGCAATGAAGGTAGAAGTAACATTTCCTTTTATTGCATTTCTCCATACTAGTCCGGATGGATGGTGGGCAATTTCTGTGGCAGGGCAGTGGCGATTGTAATGAGCTACTCCTTCTGTTTTGCTGTCATATCTCATATCCATCATATTTAAGTGCACCACTGCATTGCTCGACCGGACGAGCGAGGGCGAGTGCGATGGTAAAACTTGTAATTCAAAAAGGCAACTCCCAGTAGTGTGGAAGAAGATGGGAGTCACGTGGGTCGGTAATTTGTTTTCCAATTTTTCCGATTTCCATGCCTTAGCATGTCACAATAAACGGTAAATGGCTTAATTTGATATGACAACCTGTCACACGTTCCTCATTGGGCTAAATTAGTAAGTACCCGCCGATAAGTACCACAAAGGAGCGACGACGACGACGACGGTACAAACAAACACATTGCGTGCAATCTACCATCATCAACAGTTGACATTAAATAGAAACGTACAATTGACTGAACGTACATGTTGGATGACACGGCTAATGCACACATGTTGTCGGTTCCACACATTCACCAAACCCCACGACACGGATAGAACAGAAATCTTCATCGCGACGAAGTCGTCGTCGTCGTCGTCGCCGTTGGTTGTCGGTATTATCGGTTGCACTATTTTGCATACACATACCTAGTTATCCAACATGTTCGGTTCCGGCTGGGTGGCGGCATGCCGTTCCCGTTTTCTGCACACTCCATGATTTTCACACCCTGCTGTAGAGTGAAAAGATGGTGGAAGTGCATGCGCAGAAAAGCATAGTGCGTCGTCGTTGTCCATGCCTTTCCATTTCACGACCGTTGATGTTGCACTTTTGCATACACACGTTGGAAAACTACAAGCACGTGGAAGGCTTGAAGGGTAGCTTTTTGCAGCGGGTTCGTTTTACTCGTATCAAGTGGCTCACATATCTAATCCCTTTCGAAGTGGACAAGGGTATCCGGTACTGCGAGCTTGTGTTAACACTTGTTCCGATTAGTGTTCGTCCTACTGGAGTGGGTGCTGTTTTAATTGGCAGATTGAAGGTTTCTTTCTGTCTGTAGGAGGACTTGATCCCCTTTTCTCAATTCGTCTGTAACTTTTAGCAAAACACAAACCTAGATTTTTCAATTGACTCAACGTACACATGTACAGATGAATACAATGTTTGTGAAATTGCGCAAAAATCTACAGCTCAGGTGAGATAAAAACTTACGACCCTTATATGCTAGACAAATGCTTTTCTAACTAATTTACCGAGCCAGAAAACCGAGCCGGAAGCAGAAAACAAATATAGTTGTTTTTGATCCCCGAAAAGACTGAAACGCCACAAAAATACTCAAAAAGTCTACTAAACAGTCGTCGTCGAAGCTGTGAAGTGCTGTTGGGAAATATTTTATTTTTGCAATGGGGTTCACGCAATTGTGCGTGAATGACAGGTGTAAAGTGATAGATTGTGTGAAGATTGCTGTGAAGCAGCACAGTTCGCTTGGTTGCATAACTTGTAGGCGTTATATGATACAGTAGACGTTCAGTCGGTTCAAACGGTTTAACTGCAATGCTTTTCAACTGCAAGTTCGGTAACTGCAACAAATTTTCAGTTATCTCTCCGACAAATGTCAGAATGGAGTGCCATGTTAGCCAAAAGAACAGTTGGATGAATTTCACGTTCATTTTACGTCAGTTGATGGTTTGTTGAAACTGTTAGGCGTTGCAGTTATCGGGTTTTCGTTCGCTAAGTGAAACGTAAACATGTTGCAGTTGTCGAACGTCTACTGTACTGAGCTGTGAAAGTTGAACGGAAGGGAAACCGTTTATTACATCCGTTTCTGGTTCTGGCGATAGCTATGAACATAGCTTATACATGATATGTGTATGTAAGGAAAGAGTATAGAGAAAGTAGACAGAAAGGTACAGAGTAGGAGGAAAGAGACGAGCCAGGGATTGAGCCATCTACATAGGAATCAGAAGCAATAGCCACTAGATTATCAAGCTCGTCACTTCATCCACCATTGTTTTATTCATCTCCAAGAAGTCTTCGAGGATTCCTCCAGGAATGTTTCCCTTGGAAGATACGTTCCCGAAAATTTCTTTGATTCCTCCAGTCTTCTTTTTGGATCGATTCTGGGATTCCACCGAGAATTTCTTCTGGTGATTAATCCAGCAATTCTATGTAGGGACTACTCCAAGTTATATAGGATTCAGAAGAAACACCTGGAGGATTACCAGAACGAACTGCTGGAGGATTTCTACTAGGAAAATTTTGAGAATTCTTGCAAAGAAATCATGGAAAGTTCCTAAAACAAACTCCTGACAGATACAGTGTATCAAACAATTGTCCGTACAGAAAATTTTTTGTCAAAATAATTTTGCATTCAAATGTTTATAACTTTTTTATGCGTCAATCAAAAACGTTGAAAACTTAAATAAAAAAATAAAAAGAAAATTGCGTTAAGTACTGTTCCTTTGAATTCCACTAAGAATTTGCATCTTTTGACAGATACGTATTTCCACCTCAACTGTAAGGTCGTCTTCAGTGTCTTGTACTTGACTTGAAAACTTGAAAACTTGACCAATCATGAATCATATATTAAAGCTCTATTGGTAAAATTTTGAGCGAGATCGACTAAGTTTTCTAAAAATTATAGAACTTTTAGAAAAACTTATAAGATTTTTGAACACATTTTTAATATATTATACATATCTCAATATGTACTCGATGAAATTTTGCCAATTTTATTTATGCTATTATTGCAGCTATTTTTAGAGTTTTATATTCACTACAAAAAATATGAAAAATGTACTTATGTAGTTGACAACGTTTAAAACTTTATCATATTTTGCACATATAATCTGCCAAACGTTTTCCACCTTTTCCACCGATAAAAGTGCATTAAACGAACGAAAAATCCATAGGACCTACTCTTCATATGTAGTTTAGTAGGTCCTGTATAAAAATATTACATTAAGAGAGTTTAAAAAAGTTGAAATCACTTGGCACTTTTATTGATCAAAATATGATAAATTTCCAAATGACACTCTGATCATATACAGATTTTTTATATATTTTGTAGTGAATATAAAACCTTAAACGGAGCTGCATATGAAAGTCTTAGGTGTAATTTTTGAAGTCTAAGGTATATATTTTTTAAAAATGTGTTCAAAAATCTTATAAGTTTTGCTAAAAGTTCTATAACTTGCAGAAAACTTATTCGATCTCGCTCAAAATTTTACCACTGGAGCTTTAATTATATGGCTTATTTAAAATTTCAGCGTTTTTGATTGACGTATGAATAAGTTATAAATATTGAAATGAAAAATTATTTTGGCCAAAAAATTGCTGTACGGACAATTGTTTGATACACTGTACTCATAAGGAACTCCTGGATGAATACCAGCAAAAACTCCTTGGGAATTCCCATCAGGAGCTCTTGAATGATTCCTAGAAATAACTTTTGGAAAGTTCACAAAAAGGAACTTCTGAAGGATTCCCAGAAGTAATTTCTGGAGGATTCCCAAAAAAGAATTCTTACAAAAAGAAAGAAAATTCATAAAAAGAACTCCGGGAGGATCCTTAGAAATTACGCCTTGAAGTTTCCTACTATGAACTTCTGGAGGATTCCCAGGAAAAAAATACTATAAGAAGATAGAGAACTTCTACAAGAAACTCCTGGAGGATTCTTTGAAACAGCTCCTGGCAGATTGCCATGATAAACGTCTGGAGGATTTCCAGAAAGAACTTCACGAAGGTTCCCAAAACAAATTTCTTAAGGATATCTACAAAGAACTCCTAGAGGATTCTCAGAAGAAACTTCTGGAGGATTCTCAGAAAGAGCCCCAGGATGATTTTTAAATGGAAACCTAGGAGGACTCCCAACAGAAGGAACATCTGTAGGTTATGCAGTAGAAACTTCTGGAGGATCTTCATAAGGAACTCTTGGAGGAACTCTAAAAGGATTCCTAGAAGAACTTCAGGAAGATTCCCAAAACGAACTTCTGAAGGATACCCACAAGGAACTCCTGGAGGATTGCCAGATAGAAGTCCGAACGGATTCCCAAAAGGAACTCCTGGAAGATCCCCAGAAACCTTTTTTTAATATTTCTTTTTATTCGTGAATTTGAACTTATGCTAATTCTTCACACTCCTCAGAAACAACTCTGGTTTTGAAAAATATATTTCTGGACGATTTTACATAGAACTTCTGGAAAATAGCCAGAAGAAACTCTTGGAGCATTCTCAGAAGGTTTTCTTGGAGGATTTCCAGATGAAACTCCTGGAAATCCTTTAGTTCTCAGAAGGAACTTTTTGAGGATTTTCAGGGGGAACATCTTGGAGGATTTTATAGGAGGATGAATGCTTGGAGGATTTATAGGAGGTCTATTGGGTAAAATCTTATTTCAGTTTCTCAAGGAATATCAATTCTTGGGATGGAACTTCTGAAAGAATTCGATATGAATCAGCCGAGAGCTAAAAATCTCGATAATAAAAAAATATAATAATTCTGAAAGAATTCCAGAAGGAATTGAAAACTAAATAAAGCGAATCGGCATGACCGTGTTATGAGCTTCGGAAGCGAATTGGGATGACCGCGCTATGAGTTGTTGAAAGCGGATCGGGATGACCGCGCTATGAGTTTTGGAGACGGATCGTAATGTTCGCACTATGAGTTTCTGGAAGCAGATCAGGAAGACCAAGCTATGAGCTTCAGAAGCGGATCGGGATGACCGCGCTATGAGTTGTTGGAAGCAGATCGAGATGACTGCACAATGAGTTGTTGGAAGCGGATCGGGAAGACCAGGCTATTAGATTCAGACTAAACACTAAACACATTCCTGTGTTCGCCAAACCCTGCGTCTCTCCGGAACCACCAAGAAGGTATTGCATCAGAGAGGGGCTAGTGCACATCGAACCCTCAAGGTTAGCTGCTTAGCCTGGAGCAACGAACATCGATGACTCGCTTTGGAAAGTCTATCACGGTAGCACGCTGGCGCTTAGCCAGTTTCCCGAGTGGTCCTCACCACTATCTTTGTCCTCGGAAGGCGGGCAGGGTCAACCCCGCCCGCGCCCAACTGCTTAGCAGATATCAAGAACTGATGCCCACGTGCAATCCGATCTAATCTGCCCGTAAGGAAGGGTATCACTACCCTTCAGGCCCTATCAGATGCACCCGAAGGTTGCAGACAACAGGGTCTCACCTGCCCCGACCCTTGCCGGGGACCCCTTTCCAACCGCGGGCCCGGATCCCACCCAGTAGACCGACGCCACGACAGCAACACTACTGGGACTTCCTCTCCGCGGCCACTTAATCACTGTAAGGGTTGATCTCGACAGCAGGGCACCGGTATGACCTACGAAGCCGACTCCGAACCCCTGGACCACCTCTTGTACCGCGTCTGAATTAGCCGTTCTCCGAGTCCACGAGCCACCTCCTCTGTAGCTCCCAGACGATATGGGTGATAGGCGTTGAAACGGCGTTCCAGCTAAACTCATCCCTACACATCCTCTGGACACGATTGTCCGGAGTTGTGTCCTCTCCGCATGTGGCAAGCATACGGTCACGCATTGTGCGAAAACGCGGGCACACGAACAAAACGTGTTCCGCCGTTTCGTCTAAAACATTGCACGCTGGGCATTCGACAGAATCCGCATGCCCGAAACGGTGTAGATACTGTCGGAAGCAACCATGGCCTGAAAGAACCTGTGTCAGGTGGAATGTTTCTTCCCCATGGCGCCTATTAATCCAACTATCTACCCTCGGTATCAACCTATGGGTCCACCTTCCTTTGGTGGAACTGTCCCACGCTAGCTGCCATTTGACCATAGAGGCCATCCTGGCAGTCCTGCGTATGCCTCTTGTGCCGCGCATTTCGAAGCACTCCATGTCCTCACTGATAAGAATGCTGATAGGCACCATACCAGTAATGACGCAGAGAGCGTCGTGTGACACGGTACGGTACGCGCTCGCAACCCTCAGGCACATAAGCCTGTAAGTACTTTCCAGTTTCCGTCGGTAGCATTCAGTACTTAGCGCGGTGCCCCGCGACGGGCCGCCATACCTAAGTATGGACGTAGCAACACTAGTCAGAAGCTTGCGCTTACTGGCGTTCACCTTTCTTGAGTCTGGTGTCCCTACACTGCTATTCCTCCGGTGTCTTCTTCTTTTTCCTGTCCACTAGGGTTCAGGGAGAGTCCTCCCCCTGATCCGTCCTAACCTGTGGCTGAAGACATATCGATGATCGCAACTCCCTGTTCCCTTCGATCCGGGACAACCTCCTTGCCTCGCAAACGCCGCCCGGTAGCTCCTCACCTGACGACTGCTTCATACGCATCTGCGATTACTTATCATAAGCAATCCTGTTCACTACACTCTTTGGGCTGCCGACAAATGTGAAGGCCTCCTTCTGGGTAGACTTCGGCATCTTCAACTTCACGGGTTCTACCGCTGCCACAGTTGCCATGAGTTTTCTCATGGCCCTGCTTGACCACCACCGTTGACTTATGAAGTCTCATCAGGGCTTGCTAGCGGTCATTACCGGTGTTAGATTTCGAGGACGCAATGCTCATGATGGAGTCAAGCTGAAGGACGGAGTCAATGCAATGTGGTAGGCAAATCATTATCGATGTGATTCATAAAAAGGCTTCATTCAATAACCTTCAAATTTATTCAAAATTTAACTGATTTTTTTTACCGTTAATCAGCTTCAACATTATTGGTGGAAACTGAGCTATATACCTACGATGACCATCACATGGTGCAACAGAGCCAGAACACGTGCAGTGCATACAGCAGCCGGATAATTGTGACTGTCTTGGATGCCATATTAGGAGCCGCTCGTCAGCTACTCAGAGGCTACCATTATGAGACGCACATAGATACGTTAAGTTTACGTTCCTCTGTGAGGTTGAGGTATACCGGTGTGACGCCAAATGGCTATCGGAACACATTCGTCGTCGTCGTTGTCGTCGTTCAGCACGATGAAGTCCACTTGTGCCAGATCACAACTCCTGAGTCAGTACCTTTAGGTACTCGCATGAAGGAGTGCATTCGCAGCACCAGCAGAACGCGATCTCTCTGTTGACAGAATTAATGTTAATTTAAGACGGGTATTAGCGCACGAATGCGGAATGTCACACAAGTGAATCGACGACCTGTGTGTAAAGCGATGGGTTTGCAAGAGAGAAGGCTGGTGCGGGTTGAACTTAATGTGACAATTTGGATTAACGTACTACTGATCTTGGGTATAGGGAGAGAGTTTGCAAGTGGGATGTGACAGTCGTAGAGAATGAAACACATAAATAAGATTAGTTGAACGAGTAATTACTTGGGATCAGATTGATCCCCGTCAGTCGGATAAGCAATATCATTTCTTTTCAGTTGACCACACACAACTTTATCGCCGGTGTTGATTCGTTTCATAACGAGATGATATAGGGTCTTGTACCATTTGGGCAGGTGTACCTATTTTGGGCACTTGCCGCTATATCTAAGTCAATTTCAAACCGATTGATTTGCATTTTTGTACAGAGTTAGATGATGTACGTGCCTAACTCTATACAAAAATTCAAATCAATCGGTTTGAGATTGACTTAGTTATAGCGGCAAGTGCCCAAAATAGATACACCTGCCCAAATGGTACAAGACCCTACTTTCTCTAATTTATAACAATAATTTCACAATTTGTCACGAACATTTCTCATCAGAGGAAGGGTAGCATCAAATTATCGTCCAAAAGCCAGATACATATCAATTAGTTCGTCATCTATTCGGTAGCGCTAACAAGACCCCGATAGGCAGCGGGAAACTTTCCTTCGTACCGTTATTCACCAAAGGCCTAAACCAAATGAGTTCATTTAGAATTTGGACAAACGCTTTAAACAAAATTTGACATCATTAGCAGTGAGAAAAAGACCTCACAGATTGTGCTTTCTAAACCAGCTGAATTATAGATTTATTATGTATTATTATTGCTTTACTATTGAGATTTTCAGCCCATGGAAGTCAGGTGTAATGTAAACAGATGCCAATTATGAAGACTTCTTCAATCTCCAAATATAAATATACCTTGTACGGACCGCTATAGTAACAGTCATATGTCCCATTTCTAAATGATCTATGCCTCATTTGATCTCCCTTCTTTGTTCTCCATTGCCCTGCGGAGGACGCCAGTCGACCCGCAAAACGGAAGGTATTATCACTTCCCATTTCTCCTACGGTCGCACTAATCCCTCGGATAAAAAAAGAAAACATTCTTTCTCTTTGATCCGGCCCTACAATACAAAGTATCAAGCCTTAAAAATTTATCGGGGCGGTTAGTAGCGGCGGCGATGACGGCGGCAAGAAGTAAAAAGCTGCCATCTGTTGATCTCAGCAGACACAATCGACCGACTTAAACCCAAGTGGAAGGCATTTTGCACTTCCGAAAGACCCTTTAATTGAATCCCGCAAACAAAGCCCCGGCGTTCAGAGAGGAGACCGTCATATGCTATGATTGATCGATTGATGAAGCGTCGGAGATTTTTTCCTCTGGTTCCCGTTTGCGTTGCGGGCGAAAGCTGTTGCAGAAATAACTGATGTTTTCTCGATTTTCGGTCATTAAGGACCCTAATGAGTGGTAATGTAATGATAATGATGGGGTTAATTATGATATGCTGCTGCGCCGGCGAAACACGCACTGCACTGCTGCAGCAGCAGCGGCTTACAGTGAGATGGGAAGGGATGTTTTTTGGGACGTACTTTTCTGGGAAAGGTAAAGAAGCTGCTTTATCAAATTGAATATTTGCGGTTTTTTGTTGATGATATGTGGCGGAGTGAGCTTCAGCGTTTGCTTTCCATGTACCTAAACTTGTTTTTTGTTATCAGAAACAAATTAACTTATTTTGATTTAACTTTTCTAGATCCTAGCCAGAAGGGGGCAGGGGGAGGGGTTGGCTGCGTGGCCCCTCCTGGCCACCTCTTTTTTTTTAAATTTTAGCCGACTCAAGATTATCAATATGTAATTGGGAATGCTCGAAAAATTAAACTATTCTAATAATTTAGGATAATTATCAAACTTTTTTTCCCGAAACCCTCAAGAAGTTTTGTCTAGTATTTGTAGGGGTGTCAATCTCGTCATAAAAAAGCTCGGTTGAATTGCTAAACTTTGTGATTTTTAGTCATAAAAACTACATGCCAAATTTTCCGAATATGCCGGAACTGGTTCCGGTAGGGAAAGAGAAAGACTTTCTAGCACCGGATGTTACAATAGAGTAGTAACTCAAAATTAGGGATTTTTTTTACTGATGTTCAATTCAAATAAACATCATGATAAGAACAGAAACCCTGGGATTTCTTTATGCATTCTTCGAGAAATATCAGCTAAAATTCTTTCAAGTATTTCTTCAGGATCTTCTCCAGGAATTCCTTTACTTCATGAAATGCTCAAGGGACGTCTTGCGGGTTTCCGGCAGTGAGTGTTCCAAGGCTTGTTCCTAGAAATGCTTTAAGAACTCCTCACACATTTTTTCCAGAAATTTTTCCAGACGCTTCTGCAAGGTTAAGAATTCCTCCAGGAATTTCCTCATAGTTTCCTGCAGTGGTTTCAACATGGGATCCTTTGGAGATTCCATTGAGAATTCCTCGAAGGAATTCAACAAGACATTCCTCCGGGAATTTCTCCTGGAATATCTTTAGAGGTTCCTTCAGTAATTTTTCCAGTGCTCTTTTCGAATTTCTTCAGGACTCTCTCCAGGAACTTCCAAAGAAATTTCACCAGAAATCCTTTCAAGTATTTTTTCAGCGATTTGTCTATATATTCCTTCAGGAATTTCGCGAGAGATTATTCCGAGAATTCTATCTGGAATTATTCGAACTATTTCAGGAGCAATTTCTTCAAGGAATTCTTTCAGAATTTTTTGCCAGAGATTATTCACATATTTATCAAAATTTTGTACAAAAGTTCTCTTAGGAGTCCATCTATAAGCATGTCTTCAATAGTTCGTCCCGGAATTACTGAATACATGGATTCAATCAGATTTTTTTCTAGAAATTCCTGGGATTCATTCAGGACGTCCAAGGATTCTTCCAGGAAATCTTCTTGTGATTCCACCTACTGGACGTCCTCCTGGAATTCATTCAGGAATTCCTTCAGGAATTCATCCAGGAATACCTGCAGGAATTGTTAAGGAATTCCCTTAGGAGTATCTCTTGAGATTGCTTATGGGATTCATCCTGGAGTTCCTTCATAAATTCCTTCAGAGTTTCGTGAGGGGTTCCTTCAGGATTTATCCTGGGTTCCTTCTGAGGTTTCTTCAGAAAACCCTCCAGGAATAGCTCCCAGGATTCCTCCACGGATTCCTGCAGGGATTTCTCCAGAAATTTCTGCAGGGGGTTTCTCTGAGAACTAAAAAAAATCCTCCAGAGATTCTTGCTGCGGTTCAACCAGTAATATCTCTAAGGATTCCACGTGGAATTCCTGAAGCAATTTTTCTAAATAGTCTTCCAGGAACAACTCCAGATATTCTTCCACAGTTCCTCCACATATTCCTCCAGGAATTCCTCAAGAGATTTCTTCAGAAATTTCTCCAGGGACTCCTCCTGTAATTCCTTCGGAAATTCAATCAGAGATTCTTCCAGGAATTCTTGGGATTCTTCCAGAAATTCATCCAAGAAGTGATCCTCCAGGAATTTCTCCGAGAATTCCTTCAACAATCGCTAGGATCTCCTCCAGCCATTCCTCCAGGAATTCCTACAGGTATTTCTCCGGTAATTTCTTCAGGCATTCTTTCAGGAATTCCACCAGCAATTCCTCCAGGAATTGTATCAGAGGTTCCTCCAGGGATTCCCCCAGGTGTTTCTCCAGTAATTCCCCCAGAGATTCCTTCAGGAATTGCTTCAGGGATTTTTCCAGGAATTTCTGCAGTAACTTCTCCAGCAATTTAATCCAAGAATTTATCCAGGAATTCTTCCAGGGATTACTCCGGGAATTCCTCTAGAATATCCTCCAGGAATTCCTCAAGAAATTTCTCCAGAAATTTCTCTAAGGATTCTTTCTGCAATTCCTCAGGGAACTCAATCAGAGATTCTTCCAGGAATCCTCCAGACAATCCTTTGAAAATTTTTCCAAGAATTTTTCTAAGGATTCTTCCAGGATTTTTTTCAGGGATTTGTCCAGATATTTCTCCTGGGATTCTCCTAGGCATTCCTTCAGGAATTCCCTTAAGGATTTCTCCAGAAATGCCTTCGGAAAATTCTCCAAGCATTCCTCCAGGAATTCCTTCAGAAATTTCACAATGAATTCCTCCATATATTCCTACATGAACTCCGCCAGGGATTCTTCCAGAAAATTATTCAAGAAGTTATCCTTCAGGGATTCCTCCAATAATTCCTTTAACGATCTCTTGAAGTTCCTCCAGGAATTTCCAGGAATTCCCCCAGGCATTCCTACAGGCATTTCTCCGGTAATTCCTCCTGGATTTTTTTCAGGAATTCCTCCAGGAATGGTGTCAGGGGTTCCTCCAGGGATTCCCCTAGGTGTTTCTCCAGGGTTTTCTCCGGTAATTCCTCCAAAGATTCCTTCAGGAATTGCTTCAAGGATTCCTGCAGGTATTTTTACAGTACTTTCTCCGGAAATTCCTCCAAGAATTTATCCAGGAATTCTTCCAGAGATTACTCCACGAATCCCACTAGAACATCCTCCAAGAATTCCTCAGGGTGTTCTTCAAAAATTTATCTAGGGATTCCTTCTGCAATTCTTCAGGAAATTCAATCAGGGATTCTTCCAGGAATTTATCCAGGTATTTCTTTCAGGAAAATTCAAGAAATCCTTCAGATGTTCCTTTGAAAATTCCTCCAGGGATTCCTCCAGGAATTGCTGCAGGGATCTGTCCAGATATTTCTCCTGTGATTTTCCCAGACATTCCTTCAGGAATTCGCACGACTGTAGGAGTTCCTCCAGGAAATTCCTGGCATTCCTCCCAGGAATTCCTAGAGGCATTTCCCCGGTAATTCCTCCATGCATTCCTTCAGGAATTCCATCAGAAATTTCTCCAGGAATTATGTCGAGGGGTCCTCCAGGGTGTTTCCCTAGGTGTTTCTCCAGGGGTTTCGCTAGTAATTTTTCCAAAGTTTCCTTCAGGAATTGCTTCAGGGATTCCACCAGGAATCCCAACAGTAATTTCTCAAGCAATTCTTCAAAGAATTTATACAGGAATTCTTCCAAGGATCCTACTAGAACATCCTCCTTTAATTCCTCAACGGTTTTCTTCAGAAATTTCTCCAGGGATTCTTCCTGCAATTCCTCAGGGAATTCAATTAGAGATTCTTCCAGCAATAATCCAGGTACTTCTTCAGGAAAATTCAAGAAATCATCCAGATATTCCACTGGAAATTCTTTCAGGGATTCTTCCAGAAATTCCTCTAAGGATTCTTCCAGGAATTGCTTCAGGGATTTGTCCAGACAGTTCTCCTGGAATTCTCCCAGGCATTCCTTCAGGAATTCCTTCAGAGATTTCTCCAGAAATGCCATCAGAAAATTCTTCAAGTATTCTTCCAGGAATTCCTGCAGATGTTCCTCCTTCATTTTTTTCAGGTATTCCTGTAGGAACTCCTCCAGGGATTCCTCTAGCAATTCATTCAAGAATTTCTCCTTCAGAGATTCCTCCAGGAAATCCTCCGGGAATTCCTCCAGGCATTTCTACAGGAATTCCGCTAGAGATTCTTCCAGGAATTGTGTCAGGTATTCCTCCAGGGTTTTTTACAGGATTTTCTTCAAGAAAATATCACGGTTTTTCTCCAGGGGTTTCTCCAGTTATTCTTCCAGAGATTCTCCAGGAATTGCTTCAAATAATTCCTCCATCAATCCCTCCTAAAATTTATCGAGGCCTTCCTCCAGGAATTTCTGCCGAAATTCCTCCATGATTTAAAACAGGTATTCCTACAGGAACTTCTCCAGAGATTTCTCCAGAAATTCATCCAAAAACTTCTCCTTCAGGGATTCCTTCTGAAGTTCCTCCTGTAATTCCTCCAGGCATTCCGCCAGAGATTCCTCCAGGAATTGTGTCTGAGATTCCTCCAGGGATTTTCCCCGGAATTTCAACAAGAAAATATCATGGGATATCTCCAGGAACTTCTACAGTAATTCCTCCAGCAATTTCTCCGAAAAATTAATCCAGGGCATTTTTGCAGGAAATCCTCTAGGAAATCCTCCAGGGATTGCTCAAGGGATTTCTTCAGAAATTTTCTTCGGGTATTTCTTTATAGATTCCTCCTGGAATTCCTCCGGGAATTCACAATCAGAGATTCGTCCTGGAATTCCTCCGGGAATTCAATCAGAGATTCCTACAGGAATTCCTACAGGGCATGCCCCAGGAATTGCTTCGCGGATTTGCCCAGATATTTCTCCTGGAATTCATCCAGGCATTCCTTCAGGAATTGCGCCAGAGATTCCTCCAGGAATTGTGTCAGGGATTCCTTCAGGGATTTTTCCAGGAATTTCTCCAGGAAAATATCACGGAATTTCTCGATGGATTTCTCCAACTATTCTTTCAGAGATTCTTCCAGAAATTGCTTCAAGATTCCTCCTCCAGGAATTTCTACAGTAATACCTCCAGCGGTTCCTCAAAGAATTTATCCAGGCCTTCTACTAGGAATTTCTGCAGGAATTCCACTAGGAAATCCTCCAGGGATTCCTCAAGGGATTTCTTCAGAAATTTTCTGCAGGTATTCCTCCCAGAATTCCTCTTGGAATTCCTCTGCGAATTCAATCAGAGGTTCCTGCATGAATTCTTCCATGTTTTCATCCAGAAACTTCTGCAGATTTTTCCAGGAACTCCTCCTACAGTGTGATTTTCACAGGAATTCCAACAGGAAATGCTCAGGGAATTCTTCCAGAGATTTTTCTCGGGATCTCTTCAAATATTTATTCATGAAATCGTTCAGGAATTTCAAAAATTCTTCCATCATCAACCAAGAATTTATCCAGGGATATCTCCAGGAACACCTGAAGATTATTTTGAATTACTTCAAGGATTTGTAAAGAAACTTCACTGGCGATTTTTATTGAATTTCTTTAAGATTATTTTAAAGGAATGCATACACTGCCGTGTGCAGCATAGTTGTCCCATGTTAACAGGCATTTCCATTAAAAATGGGACCACTATGCTGCACACGGCAGTACAGGAGCCAGGAAATTCTCCAAGAAATCATCCAGGGATTCACAATTTTCTCCAAAAAAATCCTTTAGAAGTTTATCCGCGAAATTTGTCCAGGAATCAATCCACGAATTCGTCAGGGATCTCCTTCAAAAATTTGTGTAGGGACTTCTCCAGAAATTACCCTTGGAATACCTCCAAAAAGTTTCCTAAAACTTTTCCAGGGATTCTTTCGGAAATCTCTCCAGCGGTTTCTTTTGGAGTTTACTGAGGAATTCCACCAGAAATTCTCACAATAATTCCTCCATGGACTTTTCAAACTGTTTTTCCAGGAATTCATCTAGGGAAGACTTTTTCAAAATTCTCCCAGGGGTTCCTCCTTGATTTTTTTGGAATGCCCCAGGAATTCCTCTAGGAACTCCTTCTCAAATTACTCTAGACTTTTCTTTTTGACTATCCTCCAGCGATTCATCCCGGAGTTCCTTCAAGTAAGTTCAATAATTTTTCCAAGGATTTCATTATTTGAGAATTCTCTAGGGATTCATTCCAGGGATTCTTACAGGGATACTTCGAGAGTGTCATCCAAATATTGTTTCAAGGCTTTTACGAGATTACCATCAAGAATTCTTCGAAGGATCCTTCCGGGAATACGTTAAATGACATTATTCTTCAGGATTATTCTCTGAGGTGAGTATATGCAGTAAATAGAACTATCTTCAGGGAAATTTTTGGCAAGGATGCACTCGGAACAATACCCTTGAACGGTGCTCGTCCACCCCCCCCCCCCCCCTCCTTCCTGACCGAAAAGCTGGACGCCCTAGTGATGTTAAAATATTTGAAATTTCTGGAGAAAATGAAATCATGAAAGAATTCTGTCATACGGCATTCATGTAGAACCTATGCGTGAAGTTTCAAATAGCATTACAAGCAAAAATTTCGAAAATGTCCTTCAGATTTTGTAGAATTCCTTATTTAGACAGAACTCCAGTAGATCTCCAAGAAGCTGAGAAATTTCAAACACTTTGCAAGCGGTTTTGGAGTGAAACTCACTTCAAAATGCTTTCATAAATTTCTTGCCGTTACTTTGCAGAAATTCTTGTACAATTCTTCTTATTCTTCTTGGCGTGACGTCCGAGCTAGAACACAGCCTGCTCCACAGCACTTAGTGTTCTATGAGAACTTCCACACTTGATTGATTGATTTGTCTTTATTAAAGAGACTTTCAGCCCATGGCTGGTTCGTCTCACTCCACACTTATTATCTCAGAGCTTCCGCTACTAATGACCATTTTGCAAGTGTGTATCGTGTAGCAGCCACGAAGATACTCTATGCCCAAGTAAGTAAAGGAAATCTCCTTTGCGAAAAGTTCCTGGACCGACCAGGAATCGAACCCGTCATCTCCAGCATTGTCATGCTGGATACTCCCACGCCTTTATAGCTGTGGCTATATGGGCCCTCTCATAGTAAAATTTATTAGATTCTTTAGAAGAATTCCTAATTCCAATGGTTATAAAAGGAAAGTTCTCAATCCTCATTCAACGGAACCACCCAGAACCGAACCCAATCATCATCCATCCGGTCCCCCCCAAATGAGACAAATTCATTAAAATTCATTCAAAATGATTACAAATATATCATCTTAATCTGGCACAGTGCGCGGTTCCTTATGACACCAGCTTCCTCCACCGACCTCAACGAAAAAAAAAACATCCAAAGCCCCAAAGCATAGAAACAAAATCCACAGCAAAACAAGCACCTAACAGGGGGGAGACCCAACGTGGAGTTCCGTTGCGTTCCACGCACCCCCGCTCAGGCACAGCCCTCCACTCTGACTGCCAAAGCTTGGTGAGCAAAAACAAAAAAAAAAGCGATCAACATGTGCTGGCCTGGTTCTGACTTTGAACCGACGACGACGACGAAGACTACGAGTTACGATGAAGGGGGCTCACACACACAATCTCACTGGGTGGTCCGAAATGTCAGATGTGTGGTCTTTATTAATAAACTTGTACGCTCGGCCGTATCTGTCTCTCTCGGATTGCTGGGGCTCTCTCGTGGTTGGCCTCTTCCGATGCGATGTCTGGGTGGCTGAAGAGGTTGGTCGGGAGCCCTTGCGGAGCGGATGCTGGACGGAAGAATGGATTTATGCGCGCGCAAGGGAATTCTCCAGCGAGAGACTATCGGGTGAGGATTCGAGAGGGACGAAACGTGGTTCAGGAGTTAGAACTGGAGAATCCCTCAGCGATATGGGGAGAATGTGGTGCATCTAGGGTTACCAGAGCATATTGAGCCAATGATCACATGATTTGATTTGAATCATTCGTTTGAAATAAGTTCAACTCCGAAATCAGCATCATCCTAATTTTTGAGCACTCCCTCAGTTATTATTTGAAGGTTTTCCTTCACCGCCATTGTATAAATTTGTAAATTGTATGACGAACACTATAATACACTTTGCCCAGAAAAGATAAGAAAATGTTTCGAACGGGAATTGAAAGTTCCATCTCCGGACCTCCAAATACACAAATTTCTTGTGTAGTTAAAAAAAATCTTCGATACAGGTCCTCAATATCTGATATTTTTTCAAGTTATATTTTAGCAAAACACTTATACTATCGTTACATTCTGATCCTAATAAATACAAAACTCGTTTAGAGTGAAAATTATGATAACTACTCAAAAATAATAGCAAAAGAACTGTCAGATTTCTGTGCATTTCCAAACTTTCTCTTATTTTTCTTTTGCACCCCTAATCTCATTTGATCTATTAGTACTTGTTTCTATTCAGTAAAGCCTGAGACTCAGGCTGAGAGTAAAACCATACTGACAGTGTCTTGGTTCGATTTACGCTCGATTCGGGAAATCCATAAATGACGATGCCCTTTATAATACAATTTTGTCATTCCTTAAGGAATCCCAAGAGAAAACCCAGGTATAATTCACAACCCTTGAAGCCCAGAGGGAATCATTGAAGGAACCCCGGGAGCAGTCCTTGATGGAATCCGGAAAACATCCCTGAACGACTGCCGGTTAAATTCCCTGCCGGAATCCCGGTTATGTATCAATGAAGGAATAACGTAGGAAATTTATTAGTGAAAAAATACTTAAAAAAATAGGGAAGGATCCCTAAAGGAATCCCGGAAATAACTCCGAAAATGCCAAAATAATTGAATAATTGCAGGAGAAATCAATGAAGAAACTCTAGGATAATCTCTGCAGGAATATATCAAGGATTCCCTGATCGAACCACTAAAGGAATTTTGTGAGAAATCGATCCCGGATAAAATCCTTTAGGGAGTCCTGGGCAGAATCCATGAAGAAATTCCAATAGGACTTAATGAAGGAATCCTGGGAGGATTGACATCCTAAAGGAATTCCGGAAGAAATTCCTCAACGAAAAACGGAAAACCCAGGAAGATTCCTGGATGAATCCCTGATGGAATTTCTGGAAGAATCCGTGATACAACTCGGAAGTGATCCTGGGAGAAATCGATAAAGGAGTACCGGAAAATCAATGAAGGGATTCTGACGGAATCCTAGATAAAATTTCTGAGTAATCCTTGCAAGAATCCTGAAGGAAACCCTGGAAAAATTCCTAAAGGAAATACGGGAAGGATCAATGGAAGAGGCCCGGATTGAACTTCAAAAGCGATCCCGGGAAATATGCTGGAATAAATCCTTATAGAATTCCAAACAAAATCAAGGAATCCCGATGTAATCCGTAGGGGAATCCCTGCAGGTAATCTTGGTGACTCTGTTCAGCAAAATTTTAGCTCATGGATGGTAGAATCACCATACGGTATTCATTTATTTTTATATGGTTCGAACTTTGGCCTACCTTACTCTAAGCGGGGTGAATGCGATGACTTCTTCAGTGAATAATTGACACTGAGGAAGATTACAAGTGGTAGTCGAAATACGCGTATCTGTCAAAGGATATGCAATATAGGGCGGAATTAAAAGTATAAAACTGATTACACTCATTCGTATTGGATGAATGTTGGACTTCAATGGCAAATAAGTATTTGGCATAATGACAAACAGTGTGTTGTAAAAAGTACAACACTACCAAAAATCCTCGCTCATCGTATACAGCGCGAGCGCGGTGCAGTTTTAGCTACTTGATGGCCTGCGTCCTTAAAGGTTAAGAGGATACCGACATTCGATTCCTTGACTTTTCTACTTAAGGTAGCATCATTTTTGAATATCTCTCAAAGTTGTACATGTTTTTGAATCGATATTTTGAAAAAGACCAATTTATAGGGGAATAGGGGTGAATTTTGCCATTTTTCGATGTTTGACAGTTAAGGGGATACTGGCATTCGATTCATAAAGAGATCAACTTATAAGGGAATAGGGGTGAATTGGACCACTTATCGATGTTTGCCAATAAAGGGGATGCCAGCATTCTATTTCTCAGTTCCCGAGCAGAAGGGAATAACAACAGCATAAGGTGCTGTGTTATTTGTGTAAAATAACTGAATAATAGAATCGATGATTTTTATGTTATTAACATAACATATTATGTTATAAACTTGTCTGTCATAAGCGGCAAAATAACAAATATGATAACAAAAAAATGTTCTTGGAAAACTATTTTAATAACTTGTTTTGTAAGTTTCAATAACAACTTAATAACAGTGAATTTGGAAAATATTTCAATAACAAATTTAGATATTATTATGTTATTGATAATAATCGGAAAGCAAAATTTGTTATGGTATCAAAGTCGTAACTAAATAAATTATGATACTTATTATTTAAAGTTATTCACTATGTCTCACAAACCCACCAATAACATGAGTATCAAATGATCGAAAAATACTATATTCATATTCAGAATCAGAATAAATTAATCATTTTAAAATAATGTAAACAAAACTTCCAGAAATTTCTTTGAGAGTTCTTCCACGAAATCATTTACAGTTTTTCAAAGACTCCTCTAGAAATTCCTCCAGAATTATGAACAGAATCCCTTCAAGGGTTTGTTCAGAATTTCCCGTCATTATTTGTCCCGAATTTCATCTTTAGATGTCTCTTAAAATTTCTTTGATAATTTATCCAGGAGTTTTTTTCTGAAGAATTCTGCAGGAGTTTTTCAAAAGATTTTGCCAACAATTCTAATAATAGCTCAGAACAATTACTTTTGGAATTTCTAAGAAGATTGCGCCAGGAGTTCTTTTGAAGACTTGTCCAGGGTATCGAAGGCTTTCTCCAGAACTTCGAAGTGTTTTTTCGAATATTATTTAAGGAATTTTCAGAGGATTCGTTCAGAAATTTCTGTCTTAACTGTATACAAAAATGAAACAAAACAAAAGGACAGGTAATTATTATCCAATTGTTGCTTTGATTTTAAAACTTGTTACTGCTGTGCTATTGTTAATAAGTTCATCAATAGTACAACAATAACAAAACTTGTAGTTCAACAAAATATGTTATTGAAATGTACCTGATTGAATGTATATCAATTGGGTTTTTAAATTAAGAAAAATATATTGATTTTTCGATTTTGTACGAAAGAGCACCTTTTTCTGAGCCACTATGATTTTTTTCAGATTTTTAGAACCTTATTTAGGTACCTAAAATCAATTTCAAAGATTTTTTTTGAAATCACCTTTTGACAGCTGGGTAACTGTTTGACAGCTCCGCCCAGTACAAACTGCGACAAGGGGTGATTCGACAAATCGCTCCCATACAAACTTCAAATTGATTTTTAAATAGGTTCCCGGGCTCCGAAATTCATGAAAATTTGGATTTCGGCTCAGTTTGACATGCAGATTCAGAATATCGAATTATCTCAACACCGTTAAAGAAGCCAATTGCTTAATTATAACAAAATTAGATTGTTCAACAAAATTTGTTATTGAAAAGCTATGTCTTGATAATTAAATAATAACAAAACAAGATATAAAAACAGGTTATGTGATTTCGTAGTTATTAATTTGATATTTTCCTCTGCTCGGGTTTTTTTTCTAAATAAGGTGATTGCAATAATCAAAGTTGTACCTTTTTTATTCGATATTTGTAAAGAGATCAACTTATAGGGGAATAAGGGCGGATTGGGCCACTTGTCGGTGTTGGACAAAAAGGGGATACCGGCATTTTATTCCTTGCACTTTTTTATCATAAAGTTCCATCATTTTTGAATGCCTTTGTCGAAGTTGTGCATTGTAATAGATAAATATTTTCAAGTAATTATACTTTTAGGAGAGAAGGGGTGAATTAGGCCACTTATCTATGTTTGGCAATAACGGGGATACCGGCATTTGATTCCTTGGACATTTTTACATTAGGTAGCATCATTTTTGAATGTCTTTATCAAAGTTGTGGATTGTTTTGCATCGATATTTTGAAAAAGATGAACTTATAGGGGAATAGGGGTGAATTGGACCACTTATCAATGTTTGCCAATAAAGGGGATTCCGGCATTCAATTGCTTGGTCTTTTCTACATAAGGTGCCATCATTTTTTATTGTAATAATCAAGATTCTACCATTTTTAATCAATATTTGTTAAAAAATCAACTTATAGGGGAATAGGGGCGAATTAGGCCACTTATCGATGTTGGAAAATAAAGGGTATACCGGCATTTTATTCCTTGCACTATTTTTACATAAGGTTCCATCATTTTTGAATGCCTTTATCGAAGTTGTGCATTGTAATAGATAAATATTTTCAAGTAATTCTACTTTTAGGGGAGTAGGGGTGAATTGGGCCACTTATCGATGTTTGGCAATAAAGGGGATACCGGCATTTGATTCCTAGGACATTTTTACGTAAGGTAGCATCATTTTTGAATGTCTTTATTTAAGTTGTGCATTGTTTTGCATCGATATTTTGGAAAAGATGAAATTATAGGGGAATAGGGGTGAATTGGGCCACTTATCGATGTTTGACAAGAAAGGGGATAACGGCATTCAATTCCTTGGACTTTTTTACATGAAGTAGCATATTTGTTGCATGTTTATCTTGGGCATGCTTCTATATGGCCTAATATATCGAAATATGTCTTATTTATAGGGGAAAAAGAGCAAAATATGATACTTCCTGTCATTTTTCGGGAAAGGGTTTGGCACCATTGGATCGCCTGCAATTTTTTACATAAGATACACTATTTTTCATAAACTGAAAACGCGTTTCTAAAATGCGTCCATTTTTTCGTTTGAAATATACCACTGTGCAGTGTAATGACACCCAAGATGACACCTTTATTCTCAACCTGCACCACACGAAAAATCATCATAGGGCACTGCACTGTTTTGATTTTGTATGGGATTTTGACGTTTCGTGGCCTTGTTGTTTACAAAATTTCTGTAAGAGTGAAAGAGAGAGAGATAATTTCATGCACTGCCCTATAGGGCACTGCATGAAATTCTCTCCCTCTCTTTCACCCTTACAGAAATTTTGTAAACAACAAGGCCAAGAAACGTCAAAATCCCATACAAAATCAAAACAATGCAGTGCCCTATAGGGTACTAAATACGGCGGTTACTATGATACATTTTTCAAGTCTTTGACGTTTCGTGGCCTTGTTGTTTACGATTTGAACAATTTTACCAGCTTTCGGACTTAGAATTATTTCACCAGCTTTCCATGGGTGGATTGATTTGATTCAAAATGTGGGGTGCGCGTGCATAGGAAAGTGCGCTGATTTCAAGACCAACAATTGAAAAGGTCGCGCATCAACATTGCGTAAACAAACGCGTTTCTGCCGACCTAGAGCCTTCTGAACTCCACCCACGCATCTCACTACCACTAACAGAAAGCTTTATGTTTGCGCTGAGGTGTGTTTGTGTGTGTGTGTGTGTGTGTGTGTGTGTGTGTGTGTGTGTGTGTGTGTGTGTGTGTGTGTGTGTGTGTGTGTGTGTGTGTGTGTGTGTGTGTGTGTGTGTGTGTGGAGTTCAGAAGGCCTCAAGCCAACAGAAACAAGCTTGTTTACAAAGTGTTGATGCGGCCTTTCCAATTGTTAGTCTTGATGGCTTGATTTATGACTTGATGACAGCACGGTGGTACCCCTCCAGGAGTACCTCTTGGGATTCCACAGGAATCCCTAGAATCTTTCGTGATTTCTTCACATCAGTTTCTTGAAGGATTCTCAGGGAATTCTTGGAAAGATTCTTCCGACGGTTTATTTAGGATTTCGTCAGAAGCTGCCTCTGGGGTTCTTCCAGGATTTTCTTCTGAGATTCCTAAAGAGGTTTCTTCTGGGATTCCTTCAAAAGCTCTTGCCAGAATTTCCTCCAGGAAGTACTCCCGGGATTCTTTCAGAGATTTGTCCTGGTTTGCTTGAGGAATATTTTTTGAAATAGTTGTGGTTGTGCTAATGGATTGGAAGTAGAAGGATTTCAGGAGTTCCTGGATTTATTAAAAATTCCTTTCGAAATTTCTCTTGAAATTAATTCTGAGATCCCTATGTAATCCAATCCTTCCAAGATTACTCAAGCCATTTTTCCTGGGATTCTTCCAGCATTTATTTCCGTGGTTTCTCCACAATTTTTTTCTAGGATACCTCCAAGAATTCCTTCTGTATTTCTCAGGGAACTATATTATAACCGAGATTCTTTTTAGGGTCCCTTCTGAAGTTACCTCTGCGGTCCTCCCATGAGTTTCTTCTGAGGTTCCAAACAGGTTCCTTCTCAGAAACTCCTTCCAGGATTTCTTCTGAAATTCCCTCTGGGACTTCAAGGGATTTCTCATGGAGTTCCGGGAATTTTCAAGGAATTCCATCCGTGATTCTCCTAATAGCATCTGATGAAAACCATAAGGAACTTGATGGAGTATTTCCTCAAGCACATCCTGTAGGAATTTCATGACGAAATTCATAAACGAAAAATGCAAGAGGAACTTCTCAAAATACTCTCCAATAAACTTCTGGAGGATTTCCATTAGAAGCATCTGAAAGAATTGCAGAATGAACTTCCAGAGGAATTCCAGAAGGATCTGCAGGAATTCCAATCGAAGTTCTTGAAGAAATCCTAGATGAATCCTGAAGTGAGTTCCTGAAGAAATCCTGGAAGCAGTTTCTGAAAGAATTCCAGGAACCCCGGAAGAAGTTCCCGGAGAAATCCACGAAGGAGTTCAAGAAATAATGCCTGGCAGAAGCCCAGAAAAAAATTCGGAGGAATCCCTGGTGGAACTCCTAAAAAAACCCCTGGAAGTAGTTCCTGGAGGAGTCCCGGAAGAGGATCTTTGAGGAAATCCGGAAAAAGTTCCCGAATGAATTACCGTAGAAATCTCGAAAGGAATTCTTGAAGCAAACCCATAAGTAGTTTCTGAAAAAAGCCCGGAGGGAGGTCCTGGAATAATCGCGAAGAAGTTTCAAGAGGAATACTGAAAGAAGTTCTTTTAGGATTCCTGGAAGGATCTCAGAAAGATTTTTTGCTGAAATTACAGAAAGAACTCCGGGAGGAATCTCGCATAGAACTCCTGGAAGGAATGCCTGATGGAATGTTGGAAGGAGTTTCTGCATAAATCTCAGAACAAATTCGTGAGTCATTCTCCGAGGGAATGCCTGAAGGAATCCCGAAATAAAACCCGGGTAAAATTAATGGAATTTACAGGAATACCTTCAGGAATTATAAAAAAACTGCTGAAGACATTCTAAAAGAATCAATGGGAGAATTAAAGATTGAACTCCTGGAGGAGAAATCCCAGAAAAAAATCTCCGGAAGAATCTTGGGAGTACCTCCTGGTAGAATCCTGGCAAGAGCTCTTGAAGGCATCAAAGACGGAATCTCGGTAGAAGCTCCTGGAAGAACCCCAGAGAATCATCAAGAGCTCCCTGGAGATTCCACATAAAACTCCTGAAGGAGTCCTGGAACAAATTTGTGAAAAAAAAAACGATCGCGGATAGAATGTTTGTACAATTCCAGAAGAACCTCCTGGAAATGCTCGTAGAATACTTGGCTGAGAAGCAGTCTTTGCTTAAGTCGGGACGCCAGGCCGCGAAGAAGTAGTTGACCCACAGCTGGTCACCCCAGCCCAGAACCGCGATAAAATGTACTACAATTTTCGGGGAACCTCCCGAGCTGGACTGACTCATTCAGCTTTATTCAAATGAGGTCTCTCTCGTCGGCTAGGTCGCCTCTCGTCTGCCGGTTGCAGCGGACGATGCAGTCGTCTCCGCGTTGCTCTCAAGAGGAACCCGCAACAACGGGCAGCTCGAAAAAGACGATAAAAAGCTCAGTGAGCATTATGTTCTTTCCGATGTCGAGAAAGACGACGACGACCACGACGGTTGGACCATACGATATGATACGATGTGGTGGTCTCTGAGTGAGTGCACGGCGCGGCGACGGAACAAGGGATCGGGAAGTGCCACAAGAGCCGTGTTGGTTGTGTTATGAGTTAATTTAGGAGGTCGTTTCATCAATCGCGCGCGCGATATTTGCTGCACTCCGAATCTGTATGGCTGGCTGGCCGACTGGGTGGTGAGCTTTTCATCTTGGCGCGCGGGTCGGACCTCCTACGAAGCCGGGTATGTTTACATGTTGCAGAAAAAAAACAACTGATTGTGATGTGCAAGGCCGCACAATGATACGGCTGCTGAGGCGATGAGATCTGGTGGTTGTTGGTTATATTTTTGCAATTAAAAATTTCGAAGGGACTTTTGTTTGTCGTTGATACAATTTTCCTGTTCTCGAGGTACTCTATTTATCTACTTGTTGTAGTTTTGGAATAAACTTCTTCTCTCTCTGCTTCTTCTTTTTCTTCTTCTTCTTCTTGGTTTCCCAACTGGGACAAGTCTCGCTTCACAGCTTCAGTGTTTAGGAATACTGTCACAGCTAATAACGGTATTCTTTGCAATTGAATATTTTGCACTCGCAAATAGCCAAGCATCATTATACTTACATTCTTTGCGAAGAAATTCTAGGTCAACCGAGAATCCAGCCTAAACATCCTCAGTTGAACTTTCGCGTCTACGGCTTCGGCCAAAGAATGACTCATTAATCACATTCCGTATTCCCTGTGCTGAGCTCCCAATTTCACCGACGAAGGGGTCATCCCCTTCAAGTTTACAACATTCTTGTAACGGTTCCAAACCGACTCTGTCTGTGGGTCACTACGTCACACCGGACACGCACCAACTTTATTGTTCTATGGCGACTCCCTTCCCACTGCAAAGGTCTTCCTTGGACCGCTGTGCTGGTGGTTAGTCATACCCCAATCTGACCCGAACGCCACCCATATCCTCTCCCATCATCTGGAGAGATGAAAAAAAAAAAAGCCACACACATACCGCCCATGGTGATGATGCCGAAGCACACCTTATCACTCTGGACATCTTAATTAATTATGTTGTAGTACTCTAGTTTTTGGATAGTTCCCGTTGTTGCTTGTCGTCGGTCAACTAGCACGGTGGCGGCTGTGCGGCGGTGGTGGTCTCTGGTCTTCAAAGAAGAAAGAAACTACGGGCATGAGAGAGCAGAGAGAGAAAGACAAGCTGACAGCAGCGGCAGCAATAGCGGAGACAGTTGAACATATCAATTTGGAACGAATGGGACGCGTTGGTGACCGTGTGTTTAGGCTTAATTATCTCCTTGAGCGCGTTTGGACCTTAGCTGGACGCGTCTGGCTGTCTGTTTGGTGTACAGTGGGATTTGGAGACATGGAAGACGGTAAAAAGTCCAAAGTCCAAGTATGATAAAAGAAAATGTACGGGAAATTTTACAATTTAAATAAATTACTAAATACAAAATACAAGAAATTCAAACAATTTTACATTTCATGCAAATATATCTTTTTTTTTATTTTTTTTAATTAAGCAGTGCTTCCCAAACTGTGCGTCATGGTGCCCTGGATAAAACCCTGCCCTGCGAAAAACCCTGAATGTATCGAAAAATTCCTAGAAAAATCTTGGAACGAAACCCTTGAGGATATTTCTGAAGCTGGAGTAATTTCTGGAAGAATCCCTGTAGAAATTTCTTATAAAAATTAGTATGAGTATCTGCGAAAGTCTCAAAAAGAATTCGTAAAAGAAGCCTTGGAAAAACATTTGAAGTTATCTAAGAAAATCTCTTGAAAAAAATCAAAGTAGGACTTTTTGAATTATCTGTTTGAGACATTCTTGTAAATTCCCTGAAAAATCTCCTGATCGAATTCTTTAACGATTAAAAAAAAACATTTCACTAGTAATTTCTAAAGGAATTCTTTAACAAATTCTGTGGAAATACTTCTGAATGAATTCCAGAAAAAATCTTGAAAAATTTCTAGAAATATCGTTCTTAAAATACCGCGAGCAATTCATGAAGATATCACTGTTTGAATTTCTGCAGAAACTCCCGGGAGAATTCTTGTTAGAATCACTAGAACAATCACACAACAAGCTCTAGAGGTTCCCTGAAGCAATCCACGGAGATAATCTTTCGGTAATTCCCGATAGATTCCATGGCGAATTTTTTGCAAAAATTCTTGGAAGTTTTTCCACAATAATCCCTAGGATTATTAGTTTGGAAAAATCCCTGTAGGGATTTCTAAAAAGGTCTGCGTTTGAGAACCTGTGGAAGTCTCAGGAGGAATTCTTAAAAGAATCCTCGGAAGATAAATAGAATTCCCTGGAAAAATCAAAGAAGGACTTTTTGAACTATCTATTAAGGAATTTTTGTACAAAATCCTGAAGAATCTCCTAGTTAAATTCCATAACGATGAAAAGAAAAGACGTTCCAAAAGTAATTTCTAAAGGATTTCTTTAGAATATTCCGAAGAAATACTAGAATTATTTCTAGAATTATCCTGGTAGGTGATCTTTTAGGAATTTTTCAGAAAATACCGTCAAGGCGCCATTCACCGTGGGGGCTCCATTCACCGTGTGCCTTCGAATATTGGTGAAATTGAAGGGAAATTGTCATATCATTCAATCATAATATGGAAATAATGAAAAAATATTCGAAGGCACACGGTGAATGGAGCCCCCACGGTGAATGGCGCCTTGACGGTACATCGAGGTATACCTGAAGGAATTTTTGAAAAAATCTCTGTTTGAATTTCTGCAGAAATTCCAGGGAGAATTCGTGCTGGAATCACTGAAATATTCACACATGAAGATCTGGAGGGTTCCCGGAAGGAATTCCTGGAGATATTCCTACAGCAATTTCCAAAGGTATCCCTGGCGAAATTTTCGAAAGAATTCTTGGAAGATTTTCAAAAAACAAAAAACGCTAGCGAGTTTCTGGAGGAATTCTTGCAGGTATTTGTGATGGTATTAATGAGAAAGTTTCCTAAGAAACTCTCGGAGAAATTTTTTAAGATTTTATAGAAGGAATATCTAAAAACCCCTAAGAGAATTTTCTAAAGAGTTCTTGAAAAAGTTTCTGAAGAAACCGTTGAACAATTTTTTAATGCGGATCCCAATAAGATTTTCTAAAGAATCCCTGGAGCAATTTTAAAGAAATCTAGACTTTCGGTAGGAATCCTTGAACAAATTTCTAATGAAACTCTTCAAGGTGTAGGTGAAAGGATCCTAGAGGCAATTTGTTAAATGAACCTTATGAACCTTATAGTTCAACGAATTGGATGAATATCCAATAGAATCCTGAAAAAGTTTCACGAATAAATTCCATGTTATTTTTATAGGAAATAATTCAAGATTTTCTAAACAAAATCCTTGGAGGAATATCTAAAAGAATCTATAGAATCATTTTGGAGTTATGGAACAGTAGAAATTCATGAGAAGTTTTCCAAAGGTATTATTGGAGAAATTTCTAGATAAATCTCTAGAGGAATGACGGAAGCAAGCCTTGAAGTAATTCCTAAAGGAACACCTGAAAGAAGCAATTTAGGAAACTTTGGAGAAAATACTTAATAAATATTCGATGATTTTTTTTAAAATAAATTCCTTGAAAATTTTATGAAGAAAACTTTTGAAAAATTTCTGTAAGAAACTTTAGACACATTTCTGTAGGAATTCCTGAAATTCCAAGGAATAGCTGGAGTGTTTCTGAAGGAATCCGCGGAACATTTTCTATGAGAATACCTTAAGCAACTCTTGATATAAGTCATGTCATGGAAGAGTTTCTGAGGATTTTGGCAGGTTTTCCACAAAAAAAAAATTGGAGAAATTTCTGAAAGAATCTGTTGAGAAATTTCGAAATGGAGCTCCAAAGGAACTTCTGAAGAAATTCATGGATGATTTTTTGAAGTAATCCATGCAATTTTTTCTCAAATAATCTTTGGAGAAATGTTTGGATAAATTATTCGGAAAATTTGGTCGAAATCCTAAACGATTTTTTTTAAAGACTATGCACAAGTAATTTTTAAAAAATTCTGTAAGAAATTCCGAGGTAAAACTTCTGCATGAATTCCTGAAAGAATCCGTAGAAAACAAAAATAGAAAAATTTCTTAGAAAATATATAGAGGAATACTCGGAGGAATACCTGAAGCAATATCTGTATGAGATTCTCCAGAAATTCCCGCAGGAACTCCTGCTGAAACCACTAAAATAACCACACAGGTATCTCTGGAAAATTTCTTGGCGAAATTCCTGGAGAAATTCTGTCGAGAAGCTCCAGTGGAATCTCTGAAGGATTTTCTGGAAAATGTTTCAAAAGAATGCCTGGTGTGATTTTAGAGGAATCCATGAAAGATTCTGTAAGGATATCCATGGGAAAACCTTCAAATGAAATCCTTGGAGAAATTTCTTAAAAATTTGTTAACGGCATTTCTGAAGGAATTCCAACTGGACTTTCCTTAAGAATCCTTGGCAGGATTTCTGAGGAAATCTATAGTTGGTTTTCTAGAGAAAAAAAATGGAATAAAATTCAGAGAGAATCTCTGGATCTTGAGGAATTTCTGAAGTAAGCTTTAGATAATTTTCTGAACAAATTTCTGAAGTAATCCATGCAAGATTTTTTCAAACAACCTCTGGAAAAATGTATGGATAAATCTGTGGAAAATTTTCTAAAAGGAGTCACTGGATTATTTTCCAAGGACAAACTTACAGCAATTTCGGTACCTGTCCATGGAATATTTTCTAAAGCAGTTCTTTGAAAAGTTTCTCTAGAAGCGGAATTTGTAAAGGAACATTGGAAAATTTTCTGAAAGACAGTATTTCTCGAGAGCTTTCTTAAGATATCTAAAAGAATGGCTATGAACGGTTTTTAAAGAAATCATTGAAGAAATATCCTGAGGAATCGTGTGAGGAATTTCTGAATAAAATCTCGGAGGAGTTTCTGGATTAACCTACGGAATATTTTCCAGGTGAAAATCACACCAGAATCTCTGGAGGAATTCATGGAGGCATTCCTTCGCGAATTTCCAATACAATCTCTGTTGAAATTCTCGGAATAATTTATGGAAGATTTTACACGAGAATCCGTGGCGAGATTTCTGGAGGAATCCGTGGAGGATTCTGTCAAGATATTAATGGGAAAATTTCGGAAAGAAATCCTTGGAGAAATTTCTTAGGATTTTTTTTTCGAGAAATTGCCTAAAATACCCTGGAAGATTTTCTGAAGAAACCGCTGAACGGTTCTCTAAAGGAACTTCCAGAAGATTTTCATAAGAAATTCCTGGAAAAATTTCAAATGAAATCCGTGGAAGACTTTTAGAAGAAATCCTTGGACAAACTTCTTAGGAAATTCGGAAAGGAGTATATAAAGAAGTCTTTGGGAGAATTAAAAAAAAATCCTGGAATAGTTTGTGAACGAATTGATGGATGAATACTTAGAAGATTTGGCAAAGGAATTCCTTGTGTTACTTCTGAAGGAATTAGATGAAGGTTTTCTAAAAGAATCACTGTTGGAATTACGAATCGTTTTGGAAGAAATACATGGGAACTGTTTTCAAAGCAATTATTGGATACATTTCGGGACAAATCTTTGGAGAAATGACTTAAGCAATCCCCCGGGGGGGGGGAGGGGGGGGGGAGGTGGTAAGGAATACGTGGAAGAAGTTATCCAGTAAACTATGGAGAAATTTCTTAATGAATATCCGTTGGAAAAATCTTCCGGAAAATAACTGAAGAAAACTTTAAAGAAATTTCTGAAAGAAACATTTGAATATTTTCCCCAGAGCAATTCTTGTAATAATGTCTGCAAGTATTTCTAAGGAAATCAATCCATTGATGGTTTTCTAGAGGAGAAACTTCTGGAAGAATCTCTTTCGGAATTTCTGAAGGAAGCTCTTGAGAATCTTTTGTAGAAAATCGTGAAAAAATTCCTGAAGCAATTCAGGCATTTAATTTCTAGAAAAAAGTCCCTGAAGAGTTCTCTGAAAGTAAACTTGAAGCAATGTCGGTAGCAGTCTATGAAATATTTTTTAGGGAGTTCTTGCAGAAAGTTTCTGAAAGAATCCCTAGAGAAATCTTTGAAGTGATCTCCAGAGGGATCCATAAAGGAATTCATGGAAGATTCCATAAAGGAATCCCTGGGGTAATTTGTTATAGAATCTCTGGAGGATTTTCTAAAAATAATCATGGAGGAATTACTGAGGAAATCTATAGATAGGTTTTAAATGACTTCCTTGGAGAAATTTCTAGAAAAACTGTTGAAGGAATTTCTGAAGAAATTTTCGAAGGAGTTTCTTATGCAACCTTTGGGATAATTTTCCAAAAAAACACTTGTAATTTTTTTTGAAGGAATCCTGAAGTAATTTCTGAAAGAATCTCATATTTTTGAAAAAATCGTTGGAAGGCTTTCAGGATGAACTCATGGAAAAAAATTCTATGTGAATCCATGGAAGATTTTCTAAAGTTTTACTTGGAGAAATTTCTGAAGAATTGAAATGACTGATTTCTGAAGGAATCCCTGGAAAATTTCCAGAGAACCTCTCTGGAGGAATTTCTGGAGAGAATCCCGGAAGATTTTCTCAAAAAAAAATACATAAAATCTCTAAAAACATTTTTGGAAGTCCTAATGAAATCCCTCGCAAAAGATTTATGGGAATCTCTTTATGAATTTCTGTAGGGGTCCCTTGAGGAAAATCAGAAACAATCCATACAAGATTCTTAATCCTTCAATTTTTTGTGGAATTTCTGGTACAATTTCTTAATAAAATTTCCAAATGAATCCTAGGAAGATTTTTTGAAAGAATTCGGTAAGAAGTTCCTGTTTGAATATCTGGAGGATTCTTTGGAGAAATTTCTAAAAGAATCTGTGGAGGAATTTTGGAAGAAATTTAGAAAAGATTTTCTGAAAAAAATACATTTCGAAGATTTTTTCAAATTACTGAATAAATAAATGTCTGGAGGAATTTCTGGATAGTATTTTCGGAAATCCCTGAGTGGGTTTCTGAAATATTCTCTGGGAGTTTTTTTAAAGAAATTCTTAGGTAATCCTTGTAAAATTTCCTAAAATAGATCTTTGTGAATTGCCTTATAGAATTTCAGAGGGAATCTCTGATGTAAATTTCCGAATGAAAAAATTGTTTTGGAAGAGTTCATGAAAAAACCTTGGAATAATTTCTGGGAGAACTCTTGGGGTTACAAAAGTTTCAGGTATTCCCAGAAAAGAACCTAGATGAATTTCTAAAAGGTTATTTTGGAAGATTTTCTGAAAAAAAAAATAAAATAATGGAAGTGTTTCTGGAGGAATCTCTGTTGGATTTCGTAATGGAATCCCTGGAGAATAAAAAAAATGCCTAGAAGAATTTATATAGAAACAATTTTAACTAATTTCTGAAGAAATCCCTGAAAAACTTTCAGAAAACCTCTCTAGAGGAATTGGTGGAGAGATTCTACCAGAATGTTTAGAGAAATACATGAAATAATTTTTAAAAAACAATTCTTGCAAAACCTAAACAAATTCCTTGAGAAAGATTTGTGGGAAACTCTTGAAGAATTTTTGAAGAAATCCCTGAAGGAATTTCTGAATCAATCCATGCCAGATTCTTTGAAAGAATCATTTGAGAAATTTTTGGAAGACTCCCTTGTGAATTTATGAAAGAAAAACCTAGAGGAATTTCGAAGAAATCTTAGAATAAAAATTTCAAATTATTCCTTGGATGAAATTACTGAATAAACAACTGGAGGAATTTTTAGAAGAAATTTTGAAAATAAATATATTTCTTACTGAAATCCCTGGGCGTTTTCCTGAAAAATTATCTAGAAGATTTTTTAAAGGAATTCTTTAGCAATGCATGCAAAATTTCCTAAAATAGGATTTTATGAAATGTCATGAAGAGTATCTAGTAGAATTCCAGAAGAAATCCCTTGCGAAAATTTTTGAATGAATCATTGAAAGATGTTTCGGAAGAGTTCGCGAAGAAGTTCCTGTGATAATTTCTGAAGAAAACTCTGAAGGAGTTGCTGAAGCAATCCGTGCAATATTCTCTAAAGGAATTGTTTGTAAATTTTTTGTAAGAATCCCTAGTGGAATTTATGAAAGAAAAACCTGGAGGAGTTTCTAAGAAACCCCAAAAGGAAATTTTCAAAAAAAAAGTCGTGGAGGATTTTTTTTAAGAATTCGTGAAGAACTCTCTGTTTGAATAGCTGAAGTAATTCTCGAAGAAATTTGTGATGGAATCGCTGAAGGAATGTTTGAAAAAAAAAAAATAAAAGTTTTTCTAAAAAAAAAAAGAAAATTTCTGAAGGAATTTTCAGAGGTTTTCTTAAATAACTGGATACATATTTAGCAGAATTTCTATAATAAATATTGGAAAGAATTATCATAGTCCTTGGGCGATTTCCAAATATAAAATTCATGGAAGATTATTTTTTTTCATAAATTCAATTCAAAAAGTTTGGAGGGATATTTCACAGAAATTCAGAAGAAATCCTCTTGAAATTTTTTGAATGAAGCATAAAAAGATATCTTGAAATAGTTCGTGACAAAATTCATGGAATAATTTCCAAGGAAATCCTTGGAGAAATTTCTGGAAAAGCACCTGGAGGAATTTCTGAAGAATTTGCGGAAGATTTTAAGATGAACAATGCGGAAGAATTTCTGAAGGAAAATCATATCTGCATGTTCTCAAAAAAAGTCTTCATTTGCTTTTTTTAAAATTCAGAAAAAATATAGTCTAAAATTCCATCGACCTGAAATTCTTCAGAATATCAAAAGGATTTTAATCTACTCTGAATTTATTTCCGAATTACACTGATGTTCCAGTAAGATTTATCTTGAAATTACTTAAGAAATTTTTCCAGAAATCACGTTCTAAATTCTTTAGTATTCCCTCTAGGAATACTGTAGAGTTTTTCTTGGAATTTCTTGGGAATTCCTATTGAAATTGTTTCGAAACTGCTTAAGAAAATTTCTTCTCCAAAAAATTCCATCCTTAAACAAATTCCTCACGAATTACATCAGGACATCCATCCTAATTTCCCCTGAACTTCTCTCTTTTAAATTTCTGATTTTTATAAACTACCTGTTAAAGGCTTTTTCTTAACACTTTGTTAGGAATTCCAGAAGTTTCGTCTGAACAGCTGGGAATTTTTCTATAAATATTTGTGTCTCTTCTAAATAGACAATAAATTCTAACAAACATTTTACAGAAAATCATGTTAGATAGTTTTCGAAGAACGTCTTCACAGGATTCTTTAAAATTCCGAAAAATGTAGTCTAAAAAGGATTTAAGGATTTCACCGATTGCATCTTTATGAAGCTTTTCGTAAATTTTTCCAGGATCCCTGAACTCTCATTGTCAAATACTTGAGGAATTCAGTTTGCTGGGAATTCCAATTGATTGATGGATAGATTTGTCTTTATTATAGAGACTTAGTTTAGCTGGTTCGTGTCTAGACGGAATCTCAAATCTGCGGTAGAAATTAGACATGGGTAACTCACTCGCGAATCGACTCAAAGAATCGATTCGCGAAACCGAGTGAGTGAACCATGATTCTTTTCAAAAGAGTTACGATTCACTTATGTTCACTACGATTCCAACGAGTACCGAAAAGAATTAGCTTGACAACAATGATTCGACGCAAAACATCGCAATGTTTGCCACTTGATCATTTTTTCATTCTTATGTTGTGCTCTTTAATGGTATGAAGGAAAATCCGTGTATCCTGCATTTTACTAACGCTATGCTCAGGCGTTTGTGTATGCCTTCAACTCACGTACCATGAAACCAGATTTCCTTGAAAACTAAGCAGAAATATACGAAAAGGAGTCGGCTCACATCGAAAATCGACATTTTTCTTCAAATCTCCAAAATGAGTTACTGAATCGATCAAAAGAGTCGACTCTTTTTTGAGAATGAATCGGAGGCGATTCACTCTCAAAATTAAATCAGGTTCCCCATCTCTAGTAGAAATCTCCGTTTAAAAATTACTTAATTTAATCTCAGAACAAAAAAAAAATACTGTAAGAATGGCAGACATGTTTGAACATTTTACCGCAATATAATAAAGTAGTCTGGAAAAACTTGTTATTTGAAGGCACAGAATGTTGCTAATTGACAAATTGATAGATAAAATGTGTGAAAAAAAAAATCGTATTCTGGTGGGATTCAAACCCACGACTCCGTATCCGCTTGATGATGGCGCTTTAACCAACTAAACCACGACTAAGTAACGATTCCGTGGAATAGAAAGGGGTTGTTCATGAACTACGTAGACAAAATTTTGGCCATCTCAGACCCACCTTTCCACTCTCGTAGATTTTCGTCCATACAAAAAAAAAAACAATTTGTATGGAGCGTAGACTTTGACCAGACCCAGCCACCCCCACCCCCAAAAAGTCTACGTGGTTTATGAATCGTCCCAAAGGCAGATTACCAGGATTTTGCCAGATGAAACAAAATGTCCTAAGAATAGTGTCTTAAAAGTCTTCTTTTAAAATTCAGTTAGGATCAAACTCATTGCTCTAATTATCTCCGGAAATAGTCTTATTATTTTGAGCGAACACCTGAAGGCATCTTCCGCGTTATATTAATTCCAAGGATTTGACTATTTGTAGACACTTCATCCCACTGTGCAACGGTGGCGGCGCAGCTAGCTAGGGACCGTGTATAATTAATTAATTATTAATTAAGCCAAGGGTGCTGCATATGGGACGTTTTGCGCAAGCAGCTACCAACCAACCCTTCGCACCGAGCTAACAAGCGGTTCCTTAGAGACGCAAGAAAGAAAAAAAAAGTTCGATCGTTTTCATTTTCCACGCAGCATAATGAGCAAAATTACAACCCGCATGATAGCCCGCGGTGCACTGCTGTGGCACAGTAGTAGTGGTAGAAGGGCCCCCGTCTGTTATCGTGTTTAAATGTTTTATTGCCAGTTTATCGCGATAATTTATTATGGTAAAACAATCCTTTCCTTTTTCTTATGCTTTCGCTACCTCTCTCTCTATCTGTGTGTGCGCCTTCTGGGGTTTTTAGTTCAAACCCGGTTAGCTGCGTAGCTTTCTCCAAGTGGCGGTGTGGGAAAAAGAAACATCAGAGGGACCAAATATTTCGGTAGCAAAAAGTAAACTGGGAAAGCAATAAAAAATAGTTGGAATGTTTGTGTTAGATGTCGGCACAAGAGGATGATTTCCTTTCTGATAATTAACGGATTGTAACACCTGTCTGTGTAGAATCGACCAAGAACACTGAACAAATCCTTCTTGGTTAAATAGAATTTATGTGATCATGTTCATCGTAGTGCTGCTTTCACCTTTCTATAGGTTCAAATTTGTTTGGAACAATTATCTTACAATTAATATTTGCACGCACTTTCAACTGAGATATTGGAAATTAGAGTGATCTCGAAACGATCACTTTCTTTTTGATGTACGACACTGTTTCCAAGAAAAGAAATACAGCCTGGAAAAAGAAAACTGCATGGAAACGGAATTTATATACATATAGACAAAAACCGTAAAACACAAACAAATTTATCTGATTTTTTTTTATTTCCGATTTATCTAGGTAGTCAAAGCTATACATCGAAACATAAAGAGTGAATCTTTCTGATGAGGGAAAATAATTGTTGTTTTGTTGGGAAATCTAAAAGTTCTTGAGACCCGAAGTTGAGCCACTTGTATGGAGATTGTACTGTTTTGCGCTCCGTCCCGAAAGGGATATACTGTTCTTAAAAAACGCGATACAGAAGTTTCATATATCGCGCAAATGTACTGCGAGCTGAATGTGCAGGATCAAACATGAAAGCAGCTTACTATTACAACAGTGAGGTTGTTGAAAGGTGGAAGAAGGGATTTTGACGAACATTTGATAGCGCTTCTAGTTCGTATGAATCTTTCGTTAGGATTACTAAACAGCGAAGAACTTACATACCTAGTAACCTAGATTGGTGTTCATTTCCGTCCAAGAAGGTGATGCAACGAATCGAACACAATATTTTGGTACGATGTTCAGAGCAATCGGTCAATTTGTCTGCTTTTCAGATGACACAGACATTATTACCAGAAATGATTTAAATTATCATTTCTGGTGACAATAACCAAACACAATCCTACATCTCCATCTGGCAAATCTGCGCTCATCATCACCGATGGTTTAAGGCCACCCAAACCGCTACGCTGCGCTTCCAAACTACCTTCGCGGTTACTATCTTTATGAAGTGTGAAACCCAAGTGGAATCCGCACACGAGTTCCATTTCGACTTTTAGTGTTATAATCGTAACAAACGGCCCCAAACGGGGCGATCTATGACGCTGCTCCCACAATCGCCACAGTCGTTTATGGGTTCACCAACACGAAAGACGCAGCTTTTGATGAGTCCAAAAATCGATTACCAATAGGTGGGATCCTAGGCCCGAGTGAGCCTGAATTACCATAATATTATCTCATCGACTGATTAACGAGTTTTGGCCGAGGATGGCGTCTGCTGGAAGTGATTTGCGTGGTACGGGTCCGTTCGACTCATCATCATCATCGGTATCAGACTATACCCTGGTCGAGTTGCCACTTAGCTATGCGATTATGTCTTTATTTGGTGGATTTATGAGGCGTTGAGATATGGAGCGGTACGAATGTTTCTGTCCTCATTAGTAAAAATATGAGTGGGTGTGTTTAGTTCAAGTTAAGAATAGTTGCAGGCAGGCCCGTGCGCATAAGGGGGGGGGGGGGGTGCGTTTTAAATCCCCTGATCCCCTCCCCCTCCGCGCACGGCCTTGGTTGCAGGATTATCACAATTAACATAATTAACATAACATCATCAAGTTTTTACAAAAATGTAAAATATAAAAATAATTTAGTTTTGTGTTAATGGAATCTTGAAAAAGTTTATTCTGGGATTTCTTCTACGTCTCCTTGATTTTCTTTAATTTGCTTCAGAATAAAAAAAAGTTCTCTGGACTTCTCTCATAGTTCCGCCTATAGCTGATTTTTATTTAAACCTGAAGTTTTACCAGAATTGCTCCTAAAATCCTTCAAATTTCCCTGTGGAATCCATAAAAAATACTACTCGAATTTCTTCAGAAGTCATCTCCATTTTTTTTTGTTATTTTAACTCTTTTATATTTCCATATTTACTAGGTTTAATCACCGCACGACTTTATCATAATTAATTATAATTGGCTTTTTTCGGTGATATAAATACTACTCTAAGTAAGAGGGAGTAAGGAAAGTAATGAAAGAATACGGTGGATAGATGCGCAAGCGAGCGATATGAGAAATTGAACAGAAATTGAAATTAACAGAAGGCCATTGTTGAGCAACACAATCACAACGACGATCTTCTTGCCATGCGTTCTCGAGTTGATCAGCTAGGTAATACTAGTTAGATCAGTGATCCTCAGCCTAACTGTCTTTGCGGGCCAAAATTGAATTTTGAAAAGAAACTGCGGGCCGCAAGTCATTCACGAATTTTTTTTCCATAATTTTCAAGATTCAATGCAAAATTCATTTGTTTGATTTTTTGAAAATATTGAACAAGAGCAAGGAACTAAACAACTTGGAGTTATCAGGAGATTTCACTTGGAAAAATTCAGGAAATCGTAGGAAATTGAAATCAAGGTTTAATGACCGTAATATTTAGGTTTTGTAGTTCTTAGTACTAAATATGTTGAGCAAATTAATTCAGACTAGCTACTCAAAAAGTCACAAAAAAAAAGCCATAGCGATGCTGGCTAGAATAATATGGACCTCTTTAAGCATATTTTGGACAAATTTACAGTGCACAAGTCCTAGTTACGAACACGGATATTTATTTTTTTTTTGTAAATCTCAGATTCAGTTTTGACTGAAGTTTCTTACTGCAGATTGGAAATTTCCTGAGAAGTATATCGAATCCTTTATTTAAAAAAAAACCTTGACCTGTGAAGTTTTTGGATTTGATTTGAAATTATTTCAGGATTCTCGAATAAAATTTCGAAAAAAAAAAATGCCTGGAGAACTGTTGTGGAATGTTGATTTTTTTTAGTTTTTCTTGCACAATTTATTAGGAAACCAATGAAGAAAACCCTGCAGACATGATTTTCTGTGCAATGTGTGCAAGTATTCCGAATGTTTGGACAACACTTCCTTTTAAGAAAAATGAAAGGCAAACATTCTGTAAAATGTTTTGGAATATTTGGAATTACTGGTACAAGCGCTGAATATAAAGTAAATCGAATACAGTGAATGTTTTCGCCGATAAAAAAAACAATGTACATTGTTCATATTTTTATTCGTAAAATTAAGCAAATTACTAATGACGAGTTCTACCACAAGCCCAAATTCCATGGCAGAGAAACTGTTAATTTAGCATAAACTGATTATTTAAGCGAAACACACCGTTGTTAACAACAGTTTCTAATATTTTCGAAACCAAATTCGAAAAACTAGCCTTCTACAGTTCTAACTTTTTTGTTGTTGAAAAACTCTCCAGAATATTGGCAAAATCTCAGTACTTAATATTCATTCTTATGAAAGTTTTAAAATATGGTAAAATTAATGATTTTCATTCATTTTCATTATGAGTGGGCCACTTTCTAATACATTTCAAAATCAGCTCACGGGCCGCACAAAACCTTGTCGAGGGCCGCATGCGGCCCGCGGGCCACAGTTTGGTGATCACTGAGTTAGATAAATACTACTATCCCCAGACAGGCTGTGTTGCTCAACAATGGCCCTCTGTTAATTTCAATTTCTGTTTAATTTCTCTTATCGCTCGCTCGTATCTATCCACCGTATTATTTCATTCCTTTCCTTACTCCCTCTTACTTCGAGTAGTATTCATATCACCCAATAAAGCCAATTAAAATTAATTATTACTTTTATAATTCATCTTGGTATGTCCTAAATATCTTCTTCTTCTTTTTCTTCTTCTTCTTCTTCTTCTTCTTCTTCTCATGGCTCTACGTTTCCACTAGGCTTGCCTTGCTTCAACTTAGTGTTCTTTGAGCATTTCCACTAGGCAAACTGGAGACCCGGTATGACCTAAATATTCATCTTATAATTCCTTTAGAATTCTTGCTGGACTTTTTTTTAGGTTAACCAAATCTTTGAGCATTAACCCAGGAAATCCTTTAGAGTTTTCTATGAAAATTTGCCATTTGTTTTTGGTGGGATTCCTTCTGAATCCTATTTAAAATTTTCACATAATTTCAATTGGACTTTCTCCAGAAGTCTTCCTGGAATTTCTTTAAAATTTCATCAGAATACTCTCTTACAATGTTTCGTAATTCTCCATGATTTCCTTCTGATTCTTCTTTGGAATGTCATCCGAATTTCTCTTAGGATCTCCTTCTAAGCTTTCTCTGAAATTAATTCTGAATCTATTTGGGTTTTTCCGCATTTCCATTGGAAATTTTTCAGAATTCCTACATACTTCTGCAAAGAATTCATTTTTTCCCTGGAATTGCTGAAAAAACTTCCTCTGAAATACCTTCAAAACTCTCCATGGATTTGAATGGACTCTTCTGGAACTCTTTCAGAATTTTCAATGAAAACCGCTTCGAATTCCTCTGAGACTCCAGTAAGATTTATCTTGGATTTATTTCAGGTTTTTTTCAGAAATCTCGCTTGATTTTTTCTCAGTTTTTCCTCTAGAATTACATTAGAATTTCTTCTAAATTTTTTAGTATATTCCGTTTTGAAATTGTTTCAAAACTTCTACTGAATTCTGTGAGAACTTCATCTGACACATCATCAGAAATCCCCGTGAATTCCCTTGAAATTCCTTCAAAAAAAAATTTCTCCCCAGAATTTCTATTATTTTTGGTTGGAATTGTTTGAAAGTTTCCTCTGAAATTCTTCAAAATTCCGTAAAAAATGTCCCATGGATTTTATTCAGAATTATCTCTGGCTGAAGTAACTTAAAAATTACCACCTGGAAAAATTGCTAAAAATTGCTAAGAATTCCACCTGAAGTTTTTATTTACATGATATCTATGAAATTTTCTTAAGAATTCTTTATTTATTCCTTTGGCATACCAACAGTTGGATTGCCCACACTTTTTTGGAAAACATTGGAAACTTGGTCGAACTTAAGGGGATCAACACACGGGACGACGTGTAAGTTTTGCTATCTTCCCTTTCTTTGTCACAATTTGCTTCGCGATTTTGAAGATGCAAATATCGATTTCCACTACACTTACATAGCTGAATCTTTAGTCGATTGTTCACCGTAAGATAGCAAATGAACGATACAATTTTTAGTCAATAATATGAAGTATAAGTTGTGATTTGCTTCTTATTAACAACAGAGTAATGGCGGACTATTCAACTACCGACCCGTCTGGCCTTAAGCAGAAATGAAAATTATTTTTTCGTTATTTTGTCAATGGATGGAGCTGTAAGCCTTAAATTAATACCGATTTTTTTTATTATTCCGTTTTTTTTTGGTATTTTTGACATCCCGTCAAAAATTCAGACACAGATTAATATGTACTGGATGCTGCAAGAAAGCTCATGTAGGAAATTTTAGAATTTTTTTACGAAGCTCCAAGAATTCCACATGAAAATAATACAAAAAAATGTAGCGGTTCTTTTTAATATTGTTATAAATCACTATTTTTATGGGCCTCTACTAACCCCCACACCAAAAAGCTCGCGTGGAGCTTCCTGGTTGTGGACACACCCAACAAATTACGAACAAAAAAAAAAACGCGGATACTAAGAAAGTAAGAATTAAAAAAAAACACTGATGTGAAATCCCAGTGGAGCATTTGCTCCTTTGAAGGGATTTACGAATAAAATAAACAATAATTCTAAAATTAAATTACTTTGTGATAACGATTGTGGCTTAAGAATGAAGTAAAGCTAAAATATGCTCAAATGCAGGAGAAAAAAAAACTGACAGAAGCCAGACAAAAACCTACATTCACAAAATGTTGACACGCTTAAAGAATAAATTCATTTATATTCCTCCGTATGTGATACTTCGGCTTGCTGTTGAAGATGATCGAATTTGATATTTCTTTTACTTCATTGGGAGCTGCATTAAACTTTAATGGTCCGTAATTGGTGATACGCGTTAGGCCTAAATTTGTACTTGCAGTACTCCTCATAAGTTCATTGGCATGCCTAGTATTATGAAAATTTTCTCTAGCAGAAAAACAAGATTATGATGGAATTTTCTATTACATATTCAATGTATTATGTACAAATGTAATTGCTTGAATGCCACGCAAGGCTAATATTGGCATAACTTTGTGGTTTGAATAATTATACAATGCAATAGTTGGGAATAAATGTGGCAAATTGAAAATTTCTTTTAAACACATATTTTGCAACGATTGAAGTTTTTTTTAGTTTGGATTTAGCAGCATGACCCCATGCTACTATTAGATATTGGAGCACAGAATGGATACAGGCAAAGCAAAAACGTAGCAATGCTTCATTTGGTATAAAAGAGCGAACCCTCTTCATTAATCCACACAAAGATGACACTTTATTCGATTACTTGTTGTATATGATTATTCCAAGAGGGGCAAGAGTCTAAGTGAAGACCCAAGTATTTAAAAGACGAGACTTTTTCTATACGCAGATTTCCTACACAAGGTTCGGGATAACTAAAGATTTTTTTTCGTGGTGAATGGAAGACCATGTACTTGCTACTAGTAAAACAAATTGAAAAACTTCCCAAATTAATCAAAAAATTATGAAGGAGTACTGTCAGAAAAACATTGCCACCAGAAATAATTAGTTGAAATTGCTACAAAACTTTCTGAAGGAATACTTCATTATATCTACTAGAATTACATTGAAACCTTTTGGAAATTTACTAAAATTTTACACTTTTCAAACTATTTTTACAAGATTTTTTCCCAAATTTATAAAATAATGCTTCTTATGTTTCGAAAATTCTTTTAAACATGAATGTTTTCCTGAATAGTTGGAAGTTATAAATTCATAACAGATTTTATTATTTTGCTACAATGTTTTGGTAACAACCGCCGTAAACTTGTTCCAGTATTAGCAATTAAAAAACAAAAAAAAATCTAATAGAACACCTCTAGTTTCTTTGTAGTGAATAATGGACGCATAAAATATATTCAATTTTGATTATATAATAGTAATTTTAATTGAAATTGTTTGTGGAATGGAACTGATGTCTTGGAAGATAATTCAAGAACATTGAGGATATTTGATGAAATTTTAGAAAAAATAATACACTGAATGTAGTTTTCGTCGAGGATCTATGTTTAACGTCATATAATTTTAATTTCCCAAAAATCTAACCTTTCGATTTTTTCATTATTTTTCTGTCGAAAACTGATTTTAGGTCTTGAAATTCCCCGAGTAGTCTACATACAACTTACAATGAAAAAATAATATGCATTTTTTATGAACCGAACCGTTCTTACGTAACAGCAAATTCAAAGAAAAATAAAACGATAAACAAATTGGGCCTTGCATGATGCCATACGCCATAGAGACAAGCAACTATTTTAAAAGTAAGCAAATGATTTTTTCCTCTTCCCATACAAGGCTGTCGATTAGAAATCGATTTTGTTTCAATTTTTAGCAAAGTTGCTCCCTTCATACATCCCTTTTTCCGTAACCAATGTCCCGATAGAGCTGACATTTTAACTGTAACTGGCTAATGTTAACTGGTTAATGTTTCAAAAGTACGTTGAGATAGTATTTTTTAATTTATTTTTTTTCTGAAAATAATACAAATCTTCTTTATTTTTTTTTAGAAATTTTGCTCAAATTCAAAAAGATTATGTAATATAATTACCAATATCTCAAATACCTGATTTGATGCAAAAATTAAAAATTCTTTTTGTTCGAAACATATTATATTTAACTTTCTATTTATGCAAATGGATTGAAAATTGGATGGCCGTAACACCAGATATTTTCATTTTCGTATAATCCATATTTTGAAAAACTGTAGAGCTCGATTTTCAAGAACACGTAGCACGATCTTGTTCAGCATATAATTCTGCATCAAAATTTTGGTCTTGATAGACTCATATACTCATTTTTATTTTGTAAACTAGTGTAATTGACTTGTACTGATCGGGATTGATCACCGTGGAATTTTACTAATTTATGTGGGTTGGCTCTTTTCGGTGACATAAGAAAAAAGCAGCATAATTCGCGTTACGCGTTTCGGCTTACTACTCTTCAGCCCTCTTCAGACGCCTAAAACATTTATTGAGACATTACAATTTTCTTAATTAAGTTAACACATACAAAACGTTTATACAATACACTTACAACATGCTGAATGTGACCATCAGCTCGGTCTGTCACAGATAAACTAAATCAAATTTTCCCAGACCTCCCAATAAATCTTACACCCTATTCGACACCCACCAGGCAAACAGACGAATGTGGTGTACTCCATACCGTGTGGAGCCGAAGACGGGAAGGTGTACATCGGGCAAACTAAACGAATGCTGGAGGTACGAATTGCGGAACACAAGAACGACAGTAAAAAGAGAGTTCCCAAATCTGGCCTTGCAGTACACACGATCGAGGAAGGGCATGTGTTCGATTTCGATAGCACAACGATTTTGGAACGAATCGAACACCCAGATACCAGGATGATCGCGGAGGTGTTCCATATTAAAAAGCTAGGCGAACAGCAGACGGTAAATCTCCAGCGAGAGTGCGGGAATTTCAACACGACGTACAATGGACTATTGGCCCGACTACGTGGAGAAACCCGAGCTCGAACGAGAGAGAGAACGAATGACGTCGAAAATGAACCGAACAGAATGGGTGTCGAATAGGGTGTAAGATTTATTGGGAGGTCTGGGAAAATTTGATTTAGTTTATCTGTGACAGACCGAGCTGATGGTCACATTCAGCATGTTGTAAGTGTATTGTATAAACGTTTTGTATGTGTTAACTTAATTAAGAAAATTGTAATGTCTCAATAAATGTTTTAGGCGTCTGAAGAGGGCTGAAGAGTAGTAAGCCGAAACGCGTAACGCGAATTATGCTGCTTTTTTCTTATGTCACCGAAAAGAGCCAACCCACATAAATTAGTAGTGTAATTGATCATTTTTTACTAGAAAAGTATAAAATGTTTTACAATGTCTCAAACACTCTTCTTATTTTTTTTTAATTCGTTGTAGTTTTTTAATGTTGGGTGTAGAAAAAAAAAATATATAAATGTTTTTCCTTGAAACCCATATAGGGTATTATAAGAATCGCAAGAAAACTCACGGTCCCAAATTCATTCTATTTGTAAACAAGCGATTACGGTACCGATTAATGGTTATATGTGTGCTCACTTCGAATAGAAAATGCAAAAATATGAAACAAAGTAAACTGCGCATCAATCCTTAGGATGAAAATGGGAGCCACATGCTAAATAAGAGAACCAAAACCCCATTGGAATACTTGGTCAAATTATGCAAAAATGACAAGTTTTTTTTGCCACTAGATGGCGTTGCATGTATATATTTCGTTCGCCAAACAACTTAGTCGATGGCCGCAAGGTGATAAGTTGCCCGCGATAAAAAAAATATACCCTAGCAAAAGTAAGTTAAAACATAATGACTGTTTTTCTTGTACAAACATACTTAAATCTCTATGTTTTGGCATTATCCGATTAAGGTCACATCTCAAGTCATCTTGTCAAAAATTCTGACACAGATTCGTATGTGCAATGATTCAAAATAAATATTCATGAAACTTTGAAAAACACCTCAGATTTCGCGAGCAGTTTTTTCCCCTTTTTTCCGACTCTTTCTTTTTATGAAAATAGAGGTATTTTTTGTGCTCGCATAAAATCGCCGTAAATTTGTGAAAAACTGCCGTACGATCAGTAATATTTACGGATCATTTGTAAACTTTACCGTACATTCAGTTATATTGACAGTTCATTCGTATACAAACATACCGGACGTTCTGCAAGTTTTACGGTAAATTTGTAAAATGTACCGAACGTTCCGGTAATTTTGACAGATGCATTTTCCTGAGATTCACAATACGTTCGGTGAAATGAAAAATCACCGAACTTTTTACCGTACGTTCAGCTGTTGAGATTGCGGTAAAATTTTACCGTAATCCGTCATTTTTTCCAAGTGTGTATTATGTTATAAACATGTCTGTCATAAGCGGCAAAATAACAAATATCATAACAAAAAAATGTTCGTGGAAGACCAATTTAATAACATGTTTTGTTATATTCAATAACAACTTCATAACAAGTGACTTTTAACACTTGTTTTTTGTTGTGTTATTGTTCATCACATATTTGTACCGTCTCAACAGTAGAATAAACTTGTCCTACTACAAAATGTGTTATTGAAATATTATTGATGGATGTATTCCAAAAACTTGTTCATAACAAAATAAGATTGCCCAATAAAACATGTTATAGAAAATTTGATTCTGTTGTTATCAATGTGATATTCTCCTCTGCTCGGGTAAAATTGGATGAACAAATCAAGCAGGTTTTCTTTTTGGCAGTACGATCTAGCCGAGACAAAAATCCATGAAAATTTATTGAAAATTATGAGGAAATTTCTAAAGATAACATACTTGAATTCGTTCAATGCACCGCTCCATCTTGGACAGCATCAACCAATCAACAACACTTTCATTGCTAAAAACCTGTTTGCCGAGCTACCTAGACATTTTCCTGCTGTGAGCGTATTCCACCTGACAGCTTCTGTAAAGTGTCTCCGCCAAATGACTTAATTACTGTTAATTTCCAGTTCGTCTGGTTCATGCTGGTCCAGTTTTTTTGTTGACTGGTGATTAAACACGTCATATTTTACAGTTACCTCCCAGAAACAAGTTTTCGAGTCCCCTCGCGCGGGATGGCTCATTCCGATTGCCAAAACAAAATCCTAATTGGACAATGACTAACGACCGAACATATTATTCAAATTTATATCCAATTTTGCGGTTAATTTTAATACATCGAATCGCATAAATTGCGATTTACTAATAAATTGAGCTCCGATCGTTTGGAAACTGTTCCAAAACGCAGCTCGTCGCAGCGAAAAATTGCAAACCGGGTGCGCAGATGTCCCCGAATAGGAAATCGAAAAACAATCATATATTTTATTCCTGTCCAGTTCTCTCCGAACTGCGCTGGAAGCTGCGCCTGGATGAAGAATCCGAAGGCAGGATGCAGGAGAAGTCGATATTCAAATGCTTTGCAATAAATTTGGACTTTGAATGAAGGGGGCGCACGTTCGTTAAATCATACATGTGGCGGAAGGAAAGATTCGGATTTCACCGGGGAGGTCCTTGTTCGCACACGTTGCTGTCGGTGGTTGTATGTGGGGAGGGAACTGCCACCGCACGATTAAAATTTATCGACCCCAATTGACCCAGATCCGCGTGTTCATGTCCTCGCGCGAACCAGCAATCGGTGTAAAAGTTTCACTTCCTTGCACTTGCATATTATCATAATTTTATGCTAAAAAGTTCCCACTTCAAGTGGCAATTTTTGATCCAGCACGAAGGGGATCGAAACGTGGGGAAGCCAAATTGATGCACCGATAGAATACACTAGACTGGCCCAAATACAAAACTGTCGAAAAGTTCCACGGCGCATCCCTAGGATTGTTCCTTTGGATGAGAAGAGCAATTGAAATGAAAAAATGACCTCAATCGGTTCAAAACTGAGCTGTCGTAAATGTGTTGAAGTTTGAATCGGGTTCTCAGGTAAAATATATGGGAAATTGGCTTCTTTAACGGTGTTGATATTCTAAGTCTGCATGCCACACTGGGCCGAAATTCAAATTATCATGAATTTAGGTGCCCGGGAATCAATTTGAAAATCAATTTGAACTTTGTATTGGAGCGATTTTATAAATCACCCCTCGTCGGATTGTGTACTGGGCGGAGCTGTCAAGCCGTTGCCCAGCTTTTAAAAGGTGATTATAAAAAAACATTTTTGAATTTTATTTTAGGTGCCTAAATGAAGTTCTAAAAATCGAAAAAAAATAATAGTGGCTCAGAAAAAGGTGCTCATTCGTGTAAAATTAAAAAATCAACATTTTTTTTTCCAAATTTAGAAACTCAATTAGATTAATGCTTCAATGTCGTCGTCAATACTTTGAATGCAAAAAGTGTAATAATTTCACGAAATGAAACTGTTCAAAGACCAAGTTCATCTCTGCATTCCCATACACCATTCCACTTCCACTTTTTGAAGTGACGATGGTCATACTTTGATATTCAATTCCACATTCGGAACGCAGCTATGATGTCGAAGTCCTAACGCCCAAAAATAAATCCGAAAGTAACAAGAAACGAACTCACCAATTGTCGCACAAACCATTCAGCCATATATTGGCAGTCGCAGCCGTCGTGCACACAATGTAAGCCGGTCGATCGTTTCGTTGTCAGTCAACCACGCCAATATGGTTTTCTCGATGCGTGATGGTGTCGTGGCTGGGTGGGGAAAATGTAATTGGTTCGTCGATGGTCATCGCACCACTCCTGCTAGTGCTGCTGCCGCCGCCGCCGATAATTATCCTTCACAATTACGATCGATTTAACAACGATATGTGCAACAACGATAACGCAAAGTTGCATCTTACTGTCCATCTCGTTTGCGCTTATGGTACTGGTAGAGGTACTTTCGGGTATTCGATTATAGCGGTAATCGAATCCTAGCCATTGGATAGGGACACGTTTTCGAAAACGATGATGGAGTCGAATGGAAACAGATATGGTATACTGAAACACAAAAAAGTTTGGCCATTTATGTTACCTTTCTTATATTGGGTTTCTCATTAATGTTTAGACTACTGTGATAATTTGAGAATCCACTGAATCATCATTTCCCAGCGAAATTTCACACTAATCAAACTTATTTTGTTAACCTGTTGTGCATCCAACGCCCCTGTCATAAACTCAACCGAACTTGTGTATGCCAGCCGCTGCGAAGTCGTGTGCGAATTTCGACTGTGACGATAATGACTTTCGGCCGAGTCTAAATGGGTGCAAATGTCTCAAAATATTGTATTTCGTAAAGTGCATTTGTTCACAGTGTTTCTGCAACATTAATCACACGGAAATCCTTGAATAGTCTCACCTTAAGATGGAATTAGTGTTTGGAGTAAGTATAGTAAGAACACACGCACTGTGGACTAAGGATTGAGTCCAGACTTCAATATAGCCTAAATTATTAGATGACCTCGATGAATCATTTTAATGCAGCATTTCAAATATGTTGTATAATAGGTCAACATTTCCTCCCAGTCGTATACCTTCTCCAAAAAAGTTGCATCACAAGTTGCAACTTCTAAACACTAATACTCACATATTTATGAAATGCATATTGGCAGATACGTTTAAGATGTAAAACAAACAATGTACGACGCGAACAATGTAAGAAAGGTAACACCAAGTCCACAAGTGAACTATCATCATAGCTTAGCTTCAACACGCTTGCGTACTGTTTATCGGCAGTAATTGAAACTGTATCAATTATGGTGATGGTTATGGCGGTCTGGTCACCACCGCAATGGTTACGAAGAACACATTGCGGTAAAATGAGCAGGCGTGCCAATTGAAACTCGTCAAAACATCTGTTTCGATGTGCTCGTGGATGGATGACTGAATGCAGTCGATTACAACACATTGCAAAATTGTACGTCTCTGTCTTGTAATCCGTATGAAGGATAATTGTAAAACTGAGTTTCTGCAATTGCGTATACAACTGCATTTACACTTTATGTATATCGATTATTCTGAATGGTTTCTTCATTGTGGAGATGAGTTAACCATTGCCAGTTAACCATTGGTAAATATCAGATCAATGTATCAAAAATATGATTTCAATCGAGCCTTTTTTTCTATTATTAATGTTATCTGTATTAACGAGACCTTTAGCCCTAGGCTAGTTCATCTCGGGACCCACGGTTTACTTCCCTTCCGAAGGAAAAACTCACATTTTGCGAGTTTGTCGGGAGTGAGATTCGATCTCAGGTCCTCGGCGTGATAGTCAAGTGTTCTAACCATTTCACCAGGTCCGCTCCCTCTTTTTTTCTAGCTAGTAGCTACAATGAAGGTTTTTTTTGTATGTTAAATCGATATTCGACAGGGAACTTGCATGATTAAGTTTCAAACATCGTAGATTTCAGCTCGTCTAACTGAGTATATGCTTTTCCCAACTAACAATCATTCATTTGATAAGCACCTTTACGACGAATTAATACAGCATGGTGCTGAATAACATTTGGATAATTTGCAGGTACAACCTTTGTTTGTGTTCACACAAATTTGGAGACATTGTAAAGCATAGTATTGTGTTCCAACTTTTTGTTAAAAGCTTTTACTAATGTATGGTAGAGATGTTATTCAGCTTTAACAAAAATGAATAAAATAAAAAAAATGCTCAATTTGACTATTTCCACAAGAGTTTATGATTCGCAGTTATGCTATGTACAACTCTACTATGAAATAATAACTACACATAAATTTACCTGAATTGAGATTCGAACTCGAGACCCGCCGATTGCCAGCCGCCTGGCTTCCTATCTGCGCCATCGTGGAAATGATAAATTGATGCACAGAAATCGAAACATAAACCTCCCGTGATTGAATAATGATCGAACTTCGACTCCTATTCAGTAGTGGTGAATTTAACACATAACATTTTGGTTAACAACTGAACAATACATTAGTTCAGCTGCTGTTCAGTAAAAAACACGTGTTTTTCATCCTGTACTCTGAGTCGAAGTAAGATGAAACTAAAGCGATTTTTCCACTTTCGAACTTGTAGATAGATGTGCTAATTTGTACGATTAACAAGAAGCAGTAAATGATCTTGTTAAACTATCTTGTACTACAAGCCGAATAAAAATCTTATTACTCTTGAAAAGTGCTTTAAATAATCATTGTTAATACCGATACCTAAGGTTGAACATTGGTTACTTTTTCAATTGAAAAAGCATTTGTACAGTTGTATGTACTACCACTAAAAAACATATGTTTATAAAGCAACAATTCAGCATGCATGCTTATTTATTGCTTGCGATTGTTAGTTGGGGTATGTGTCTTTATATCAAATAATTTATGTTTTTAATTCAGCTTTACAGGTTAAACCATTAATTGGTTATTATTATTATTCTTTTAGCTTATGTCCGTCAACACATACAAATTACGTAACGAGCAAATATTCCCATTTCTGGCATGACGACCTAACTGAGACAGAGACTGTTAATTATCGCAGTATTTTATTTGAGGTTTCACAGTTATCAACTGAGAGATGTATTTGTCAATTGACAATTTTTCAATCGTACAGCGAGTAGCAGGCATGTTGAATCTCAAAGAGACGAACCAGCCAAGGGCTGAAAGTCTCGCTAATAAAGACAAATCAATCAATCAGCATATTGAATCTTTTTGTTCAAGAAAATCAAGGCCCTACCTCGTGTTAAATTTGAAAAAAAAAATGACAAGCTACTTTTGAAAATTATCATTTCTCTGATCCTCTAAGTAGCTCTTACCCTATCCAACATGCTACGGGTATAAATATTTGTTACATTATTAAGACAGAATATTAGTTAAATGTGTTATAAATTTCATATTCGTGCGTTCTTTGGGTTGTATGTTTTATTTCAACTTGTAAATCCCCGAGTTTTAATACTCATTTAAAGGCAGAATAGAGGCCCATGAAATGTAATCCATTTTTAATTGTCAACTGCAGAGGCCAAGTACTAGAGATGTAAGCCTTTCCCTGTAACGGACTTCAAGTTATTGAGCTCAAGTATCGAAACTCGAAACGGGATGCGCGAGTAGGATTAGTTTTCCTAGACCAAACCAAGCTATGAACACAGCAACAAAGACTGTGAATGAAAAGGCAAACTGCCAAATAAAATACAATTCCATTATTGACTAATGGACCCAAACCAATAAATGAAACTTCGTCATCCTTGTGATCGGAAGGTGTTATCCATCTGGATAACTGGACACATTTGTGTTTAGCGTTGTCCTGTGTCAATTTGTGATGTCCCTTATTTATGCATTTGCAAGGCTCTGTGTATCGTGATATGTTGATACTTTGTATTAATTAATTTTATTTATTTTTGTAACAAACCTTTTCAAGCAATTTCATATAATGTACCATCTCCTTTAGGGAGACGGCTGCGCTGCAGGAATTCTTCCAGTGCTCCTCCAGAGATTTTATCTAGAGATTCCACCACATATTTCTCATTGGTCTCTTCCCGGAAAACTTCTTGTTATTTCTCCAGAGATTTCTGCTGAGATTGCTGTAGGAGTTTCTGTTGGGATTCCTGCATACATTCTTGCTGCCGTTACTCTGTTTCGCTCAAAGCGTTTTCTCCGGAGATTTCTTCAGGAATCGCTCTGAGAATTCCTGTTGGGCTTTCTCCTGAGATTCCTACAAAAATTCATTTCCTAACTCTAATATTTACGGTTCAAATGTGTTAGTAGCATCTACACATCCAAAACGATCGAATTATCCGATCGTTTAGTATGACTAGGTAATACTAGGGCTCTTACGTGGTAAATATGAGAGTTAGAGAATGGCGTGCTTGATGATAACTGTAGCAAAATTGCTATCCTACAAGTTTGCTGATCATCACAATGTAGGTATAAGCTTCTGAACTGAGTTATAGACAAATTAGTCAAACGATTTCCAGGTGTATCAAAACATCCCTGAGATTTCTTCTGGGATTCGTTTTTGTATTTCTACAAGGATTCCTTACGGAACTCATGCTAGGAAGAATTCAGGAATTCCTGATGGATGCATTCAAGCAATTACTGCCAAATTTTCTTCAGGAGTTCTTCTAGGATTCGTACAGAGATCTAAATCTCTGCATAAAACCCTGGAGCAATCCCAGCAAAAATGCCGGGAGGAATCCCAAGAGGAATACCTGGAGGAAAACCAACAGAAATTCTTGGAGAGCATCCTAGGAGAAATGCTTGGAGAAACCTCTAAAAGGAGTTTTTAGTACAATTTCTGAAAAAAGCAGGAACTCTCAGAGGAATTCCTGGAAGAATCTCAGGAGGTATTGCTGGAATACTCGCAGCAACAATTGCTTGAAGAATCACTGCCGGAATTTATGCGTAATTCCCATTAGAAATTTATGGAATAATCACAGTAGGATTCCTTGAAAGACACCAAGAGAAATTTCGTGAAGAATTCCTCTAGAAAGCTTTGGATGAAATCACTTTAAAATCGTGGAAGAACCCGTAGAGACACCCTTGTAGAACATGCTGGAATGATTCTGTCAGGAATTCTTGCTAGGATCAATTTAGAAATTCCTGATGGAATCTTAGTTCAAGCTAGGATTGAAGCGATACAACGAAAGTTTGTGAGATACACCGTAATCTACTATGACAGGACCTTATCGATTTTCCAAAGTAAGACAACCGTTGTAGATTGCTCGTCTCAATGGAGACTCTTGAAAAGAGTAGGAAGAACGCTCAAACTGTTTTCATAGCAAAAATTCTGCTGGGTGAGTTGGACTATCCTGGAATTTTGATCCGAATCAACATCTATGCTCCTAGGCGAGTACTTCGTCAACGTGGATTTGTAATGCTTGAATCGAGAAACTCAAGCTATGGATTGCATGAACCAATTCGGTTCATGTCTGACAGTTTCAACCGTGTGCACTACCCGTTTGATTTCAACCCTTCTAATGAGTCGTTCAAACATAGGCTTCAGGATAGTCATCGATAACTAAAAAACAGGACATACACTGTGTAAGGTGTTTTTTTCTTCTCCGTGTTGTGTGTAATGCTATATGGAATGACTAAAACTGCTCGGAACAAAATTTTTGACAAAAATCAATGTTTAAAAATTTATCGAAAGATTCGTTGGTAGGTATGCATCAGCACTCTCTTCACTAAGCACAGTTCCATAACTACACGCTAACGCCGCTCAGCACTAAAGTGCATAATTTCCAGACTACACAAAAAATGTGTAACCCTTGCACATTCACAAAATCAGCTCCTGTGTCCGCAAAATTGTTAAATTCGCAACATTTTTTGTACACTAAATTCTGTTTTTACGCGGTTGATGCGTTCGCGCAAAAAAAGATCGTGTAAAAAAAGTTCGCGTAACTTCGAGAAATCGCGCAAAAAAAATCCAAGTAAATTTTTTTTACGCGATTTGGCCTCCGCAAATGACCAAAATCGCGTAAAAAAAGTCGCGTAACTTCGAGAAAATCGCGTAAAAAAAGTCGTGCAAAATAAAACCGCGTAAAAAAAAAATCGTGTAAAAAAAGAATATTAGTGTACAGCAATCTAGCTAGGTTTACTAGTGACCTTGGAGAACAAAAAATATATTGACATTTCGCATCTAGACGAGTGTACGAGCTGGTTTTGAGAATGTGTAACTGTAACACATTTTTGTGTGGTCTGGAAATTATGCACTTATGAGTAGGGTTTACACATTCTAGGTGCTGAGTGGTTTTAGCGTGTAGGGCCAATACAGTCGCGCGGTAAGCGCACATGAGTTCAATAGACACGCGGCAGGCGCTGTTTTCAACGCAGTTAGAATAGCCGAGAACCACTTTTATGATTAAAGAATTTTTTTGAAAAAATGTTCCAATTTTGTCAGCTTCCTACCAGGGGCTGTCAAAATCGGGTCCATTTGCGCCGTATTCTCATATCCGTATCAGCATACATTCTTATCCGCAGGCTGCGCTGGAGGAAGATCCCACAAACAGAAACCGGCAGCTGAGCTTGATCACTAATTAACTCATTAACATTTCTATTTTCTACTCCCAGCCTCGATTCCAGTCCGTGTGCCAAAGGCGGCTTTTTTGGTCTCTTTTCCGCCGCATTAGACCGCCAGCACACACACGGGAACGGGAAGATGTCACGATGTCAGTGTCAGTCAGGTTGGCGCACCCAGGGCGGGCCACGGTCGGTGCGTGTGTGTCGGATCTCCCCGCGATTCGTGGCGCATACCTCCTGCGATGATGATCTGTGTTGTGCCCGGGAAGAGCTGGAAGATCAAAAAAGTCTCGCACCGCAATGTGCTACTGTGTGTCCGTTGTTCAGCTCGATGTTCTCGGTATCGGACGGAACGGAGGAGCGTTGGCAGTCAGATCAAAAGTGCCACCCAGCACAGCAGCCACTTTCGGTTGCTGTCATATATGGAACCGAGTGACTGCGTGCGCGATTGTATGAGTGGAACTTTGTTTTGTTTGTCAAGTGACTCCGAATGTTTGGATCCGGAGTCACTTACCGAACAACTACAGCAGATTGTTGTTTTCGATGTGGTACTGCCGGCCGACGACTGTGAGAGATACAACAGGTTGTGGGAAATGATTTGATGTGAGAATTTTCATTCCATCATTCCTGGAGAGTGCATCTTTCGGTTGGATGCACTCCAGTTTGTTGACTTAAATGTTTGTATTTTTTGCTGCCGAATTCCAACAGAAATTCCATGGAAGTGATCTTCCGTCACAGACATTTGAGTATTTGACTGAAACAAACAGTGGCTTTTGCATTGACAAGATCCGGTTTCTTTTCCGAAGAAATTCGTCGTTTTCGCTTTTATTCTGTTATTGAACTCAACCGATTTCGTCTTTACTGTCTACGTAGACAGTAAAGACGGTTAAAGTTAAAGCGATTGATAGCTAGTAAGTGTTATATTGAATTGTGGGCGAACAACATAGGGCAGTGGAGGCGTACAGATGGTAGTACAAGATTACCAAACCGATTTTCCAACGACAAAACTAAGACAACAGTACAGGCTGAATGGACAGCTATAAATAATTCTTCATTCTTGATAAAGATCTAAATTGGAATCGAAACGTTGGAGCCAAAAAAAAAAAAATCGTAGACTAATTTATTAAGACAGCGCAAACCAAACCAAAGTTCGTTCATATATAACGTGGCACTTTTGTATACTCACAGTCAGCAAGTTGGTAATACACCACTATACATGGTGTTAGGTTCCTGAGTGCAAACTTTTTAAAGGGTGATAGAGGACCATAAAAATTGTTCTACGCATATGGTCAAATCTCAACCGTTACGTAGTTATTGAACTCCCCATGTTTTCGACTCTGATTGCCTTAACTGGCTATAACTTTTAAATGTTCAAACTTATCGCAGTTTTTTACCCTTATTCGAAAGATTATTGAATTTTCTATCAAATGGCATCTTTGAACCGATTGGTTAAGTTAAATAACTAAGTTTTCTATAGCAAATAGCTCAAAAGTAGTGTGTTAATTTGTTTTTGTCAATTATCTTTAAAAAATGCGTAATAATTTGAAATTCTTTCTTTGGCAAAGTTGTGGCCCCCGTTCCGCTCTACAATTCGTTCTTTGACATCAAAGTTCTATGCAATTTTGATTTAAACGTCGCATTCCAGATCATAAATTTGCAATCGTCATGGTAAGCATTTTTTGCGCACTGTGTCGCACATTTAAATCAAAATTGCAAGAAAACGATAAGAGATAGAAGTTTGGCGTCAAAGAACGAATTGTAGAGTGGAACAGGGGCCACAACTGCACCAAAGAAAGAATTTCAAATTATTACGCATTTTTCAAAGATAATTGACAAAAACAAATTTAAACAAACTATTTTTAATTGTTTTGCTCTAGAAAACTTAGTTATTTAACTAAACTAATCGATTCAAAGATGCCATTTGATAGAAAATTCAATAATCTTTCGAATAAGGATAAAAAAACTGCGATAAGTTTGACCATTTAAAAGTTATAGCCAGTTAAGGCAATCAGAGTCGAAAACATGGGGAGTTCAATAACTACGTAACGGTTGAGATTTGACCATATGCGTCGAACAACTTTTTTACCATTTATGGTCCTCATTCCCCCTTTAAAAGTTTGCACTCATGAACCTAACCCCCTGTATTTCCCTTTCTGAATTCATTTTTTAATAAATATCTCTCGCTTTGTCGGTGATCACGATAAGCGGAGTGTATGGGGTGATTTCCTGGCGATATTTTTTACAGATCTCTTAGGTAGCTAGCAATGACAACATTTTTGGCGGATGCATGCAAATTGCCCATTCGCCAGACATTTTCAAAGCTTTCTAACTAACTTCAACATTTCTTATGACTTCCTGACCGAGAATTTTAATTTATTCCTAATATTTCAGGTAGATGCCTTATACTATCCTTGGGTGTACTTAGCTGATTGATTACTGATTACAGATTACTGACAAGCTGTGTGATAAATTACTTCCAGTGCTTTGGCATGGTAAAATCAGAGCAAGTTAGTCAAAGTTCCCCGATGTCAGTGACCCTTCACTGTTACATTCTCTTGAATGAATTAATGGAGGAATCTCTAAAGGAATCACTTGAGCAATTCCCGAAAAAAAAAATCAGCTGGAACAGCTTCTGAAAGAATACATGGAACAACTTTTGGAGAAATCCCTGCTGAATTTTCTCAAGTAATTCTAGGAATATTAAAGAAGTATCTAAAGACATCTCCGAAAATATCGCTGGAGGAATTTAAAAAAATCTGAAGAAAATTCCAAACGAATTCCTGGAAAAAAAACAACAGAAAAAACAGGAATATTTTTAAAATGCATAGCTCGATTTTCTGAAGAAATTTCAGAAGGAAAACCTGAAGAAACACGAAACACCTGGAAACCTCTTTTGGAATGCCTAGCAAAACCTCATGATATATTAAAAAAAAATTCTGGAGAAATCCCCTAATTGAAATCTCAAACTTTAATGAATTCCTGGAGGAATCCATAGAGAAATTCCTAGAGCTACGCATGGAGGAAATCCTGGAAAAATTTCTGATGAAATCTCTATGTGGACTTCTGCAGAAATTGCTGCAAGAATGTCTTCCTGCCTTTCCATAAGAATTATCGTAAGAATCTCTAAAAGAATCTGTAAAAAATACTGAAGGAATCCTCTTGGATCAATTTCTAGAAGAAAAATAGCCGTGCAAATCTTTCTTAAGGAGTTCTTGGAGAAATTTCTGGAGGACATTCTAAGTAGTAGAGGAATTCCTAGAAGATTTTGTGAAAGAATTTCTGACTGAAATCAGATCCTGGATGATTTTTTAAAATGAATTTGCGGGGAATTTCCAAATAAGTTCCTGAAAGAATTTCAGGAGATTTTTCAGGAAATCATGGAAAAAATTTCAAATGAATCCTAGGATGGATTCTAAAGGAATCTCCAATACTTTCTTCAAACGAATGCTTAGAGAAATTCCTGAATAAATATCCAGAGGAGTTTCTGAAGTAATCTCTGTAGTAATATAAGCTTTTGAATCAACCATACATATTTTTGGAGACAAAAGATTTCGATCGTTACAAGCTAGCAAGAATCACTAATGTAGTATGACAAAAATGTGAAAACAAACAAACGTCAAACAAACTGCAGCGCAATCGAACTTATGTCGGGTTGAAACTGTGATCTGATCCAGTTCCAACCTAGGTTGGAACTGTATAATAAAGAAAAAAGGCATTAATAAACTACAGTACAATCACTTGGCATAATGCGGGACTCACGATCAAGGCGACTTACTCCGATAAAGCTCCACTCCTGAATGAGACAGCATCACACAGACGACCTCGACATGATCCTTGCTGTCACTGATGCTTGCTAGGGGAAGGGCTGGCAAGGGGAATGACACTATCGTATGTTCACACCCCACAGTAAGATATTTAAATTTATTTTCCTTTGCCCACAATGCTTAAATTTGCTAGAAAATCTTATAAATAAACTTTTCATTTCTTCTCTTTACAGGTACTACACATGATTCTAGATATTGGATTATTTACACGGAAGAGGACCCTGTAACGAGGTGATGAGTATGACAAATTGCGTTCTACCTAATATTACTGAAACAACGTTAACAAGGATTGCTCAAATATGCTTTCGATACACTATTAAACCACAGACAAACAGACGTAACACTTACGAAATTTCCATCGACCACGCTTTTAACGATCATTTTAAATTTTCATAGTTGTGGCTTTCACAACCAGAGGTGCGCGCTTCGTTTTTCTATGCGTTTGACGTTTCACACTAGCGCCTTCTGTTGACGATATTGCACAACACAGTGATTCGTGCAACTTTTCCATCAGGTGATGGTAGTGTGAACTGGGCGATGGATTTCCATGAAAATCGTTCAAGCCGACATATTGACGGCTCAAGCAGTATGAATAGAAGAGGAGAAAAACCAAAACAAGTCGAATTAGTGCCCGGTTTCGATGAACTAGAATCAACCTAAAGTGGCAAATTTCTAGCGCGTCAGGAGGACAGTATCCCTAAAAGTACGATTGGAATAGGAGCGAAGCGTGTAAGAGGAGTTTGTAGACCACTTCTTGTAAGTAAATTATAATTGAATTAGTGTAAATTGTTAAATTATTGTTGATTAATAAATTACAGTTTGAGCTGCAACAAATAAAACGAGCTGCTTCAAAAATAGGTTATTTTACCCGAACAGTGTAGTTGTGTTGATTTGTGGGCAGATAGATACAAGTAAGCTCCACAGTTGTCTGAAAAATGTTGCGTCCAGAAGCAGTTCCATCATCGTATTGAATTGTTATAGCTAAATTGATCGTTATCAAACAGATGCTCAATATTTCGCCCAGCTGATCTCGTCGACACGATTTATTGTCAACAAGTAAATATCTAGCCAGTCCTGGAATGGGTTTAATTGGCAGGTCCCGATCATTATTATTTGGAGATTGCGTGTAAGTCATTGCAGATTCATCATCCTAACTGCTACAAAGAAACAAAAAAAAAGTTTATCATGTATTTGGGCTTGGACCTGGGACCTTCTGATCTGCAGGCTCGAGCCTTATCATCTGCACCATTTCTGATACTTAAATCGAAGGACATTAGAATACGATGGCATGATGTCTTAATCATGGGTAATTTTGTTTTAATTCGTGCTGGTAACTCTGTGCGATTTTTAGTATCAACGTGACATACTTTTGCTAATTAGTCAATGAAAACGAATCCCTACACAAAAACGATGTATGAACGAAATGTTCGTTACACAAAGGAGTAATAACTCATTAAGTTATTCACGTAAAATAATGTAAAATTACATGACTTTTATATGTAAAATCGTAAAAATATCGTGTTTTTTCGTGATTTTTTTACGAAAATTGTTGAATAACTTCAAAATACGCAATTTAAACACCATAGTGTCTTCGGCAAAGTTGTACAGTATTGTTTCAACTATATTCTATCGGTATCTCCGGTACCTTTTCGGAGCAATTTTGTGAATTTCTGAGTAAATTTATGTGAAAACGGCTAAAAAACACAAAATCGATTTGATACACCTTTAAATCTTTATCAATTTGGCTCAATTTTGGACTGAAGACTTGTTCTTGCATGTGGATTGATAATTTGATGTGTCACGGAGAATCGGAGAAAAAAAGTTTCAAAGTGAACAGGTCTAATAGTTATCCAACTAATCAGAAAAACTGAATAGCAATTGATGATGATGAACCTGGGCGTGTTAGTTGCATACCTGTAAGTAGAAGACATTCGAGTTAAACACTGTTCCTTTCAATTCCAACTATGTGTTTGCATCCTATGACAGATACGTATTTCGACTTAAATTGTATGGTCGTCCTCAGTGTACTTGACTCAATACGAGAGACTGAAGACGATCTTACAATTGAGATCGAAATACGTATCTGTCATAGGATGCAAACACATAGTTGGGCAATTGAGATGTCCAAAAAATGTCTCACGAAACCTAATGCAAGCCTATCCATGTACGTGAGAACAAAAGATGTTAAAAAGTTCTTACAGATAGATTAACACGGGAAGTTTGAACACAAATCACTACCAATCAGGCATTTGGATTGGTCAATGGACAGCAATTGTCAAATCAAGTCTGAAACCAAACATTCTCACCCGATTTCCCTACTGCTTGCGATCAGCCGCGTTTCTTTCAACAGCTGATTTACGTATCAATCAGTTTGCTCCAACGGAACTGGAAAAGCGGATGGACCTTTCTCACCAGTGCACGCTGATCCACTTTCCTAATCACCTAGTACCAAATCAAAGCCCCTCGCATCTCGTTAGTACAAATCACTCAATTCAACTACCTACAAGCCTGCAAGTGAGGGACCCCACATAGCCAGTTAGCCAAATTGACAACATAATAAAGTGCACAAGATGCAAATTGAACCTCTTGGCAAAGTATCGCGCGGTCTTCGGCAAGTATGCTGCTGTTGGCTATTGCTGTTACAAGCACCTTCAAGTTGCAATAAACCAGCGAAGACCCCCAGTCGTCCAAATTAAGAGACTAAACTCGCGGCAACAGCGGCATCCGATCGCTGCACAACCAACCGAGGCTAGACAAGCTAGCTCACTCTCTAAGTAAGTAATTTAAGCCATTCGCGTCACTTGGACCAGCGTTGGTTGCTGGTCAGCTAGCTTTGCTTAGAGGGGAGTGCTATTGCTCGCTCGGGGTAATTTGCACACTTTGCACCGAGTTTGCGCGGAATGAAATAGCGTTGAACTACGTGTGTCTCGACTCAACTGTAGTCAAGGTGTCTGTCTTCTTCAGCGACGAGCCTCCGGTTTCCGTTGGTGGTCTTACGCTTATGGTCGTCTCGAGTTGAAGACGATGAAGACGACGACGACGAAACGCTTTCGGGAAGATGTTGCAAATGTAATACCATTCAATTGTCAGAAGCTATTACCGGCTCGTTGGATTGATTAATTTACGAGGAAGAGTGAGTGTAGGAAATCTGCATTCGAGTGATTGCTGTTTTCGTGTGCAGGATAGGCTTTGCTTCGTGTGGATACACTGAGTGGAATAAGAATAGGACCAGCATGTCAGCGTTTGCGCAGAATGGTTTACTTGTAGATAGAATACGTATAACTTTCATATTCATTTAGCTAATCTTGCCCATACTACTCTTAGGAACATGGCTTGAGAGTTAACTTTTGTGCAATTTCAGAAAGTATACCAAAGCATGAATGTCACTATTCTCGGACAAGTCACTTTTACGAGAAGTCTTCAAAAGCTCTGTTCTTGGTGTAGTACTAAATAGCGCTGTTTTAATGCGTCAAATAGTACATAACTTGCTTCATTAGAGATTTTGGAGGTCGTGCAACACGAGAGTGCAATGCGAAATGAAGTGGTACCATTGTTATTCCACCCAGTGTACAGTGCTTTCTGTTACATTTACGGAGCTTGCTAGTCCAGAGTATACGATCTGAAGTAACGAAGCCACATTGAGATTGTGAAACCTACTGGAGAATGTTGGGTTATTATTTATAGTCACCGAGCGCACGCAGGAATCCGCAGAAGCGGAATCAAAGCCCATAAATTATGGATATTGTCGCTATCTTGTCTGCTGTCCCAACAGCAGCAGCAGCAGCAGCAGCCACAAATGAATCCGAAGGAACTCAAATCTGACCACGGACGACAGTAAATTAATTTGTTTCTTTTGTCTTAAACGATGCAATTGCAAATTGTGTGCATACCACTTGTGATTTATGGACCTCGTTAAGCGTGAGGTCAACCACGTCGTGATTTATTAGAATTTGAACCGCTTGGTATCACCTCCAAAAACATTCTACACTGTAAAAATGCATCTTCATTCATCATTTTCGAGAGCAGTCATTCATATTTGTTTGGAAGAATGGGAACTACCGCCTGCCGGCGCGGCTGGTCGATGATCTATTGTGCCGGGCAGCACACGATGACAGGGTCCTATAAATAACGAACGCAATGTCGTCGTCATCATCGACCGTCCCAATACGATCCCATTGCATCGTCGCGTCGTCGTCCAGGCCGAAGATCATAAATCATCGAATTATAAAGCCGTTTGCGATGGGGATTGATTTGCTTGGATTGCATTGTGCACCGTGTGTTGGTTCTTGGTGGTGCAATGATGCCCCAATCAGGGATAAATGTGCCCGTTTAGTTGTCCCTTCTGGTGGCGAAGTCTGGGTGGTTCTTACCCAAAGGATGACGCACGGATGCCACACACCACGACGTGACGTTAGAGTGCAAATCACCGATCGATCGAGGTGCGGATTATAATTTGTCTCGATATTGCTGTCTGCGCAGCGTCTTGCTGCTGCTATCGACTTCGACTGGAACTGAGTCATCACACTGGACGGCAAGTTTGCATTGAGAATCAATATAACGATTAATATCCCAACTAAGATTCAAACTTCAAAGTATCAGATATCACAAGACCTGTAGCATGTGCTGATGTCACTTCAAACATGTGAGCAACTAGGTACACTTCCGATCAAAAGTTTGGGGTCACCCCCTCAAAAACATGTCATTGTTTTAGGCCCATATTTCCGCCAATTTGCGTCCGATTTCAAAACCCTCGGTCTCATTCAAATGATAATAAGTCAAAGAACATGATTTAAATGAAACTTTTTCAAAAATTTGTGTATGTAAACATAACCCAAAGTTGCCAAATTTTCTAAAAAAATGAATATAAACTTACGGCAGCGTCACTGGAAATTGGGTCGACCAAATTTTAAGATGAGAGCGATTATATTACCTATTTTCTATAGGCTTTCAACTTCTTTTCACCCCGAACTTTTGATCGGGAATGTATATGAACCTGAAAAACATTCAAGTACATATGTATCAAATGAGTCTTACATTACGTAGTCTTGCACAAAAAGAATTTCTGACGTTAACACTTAACGAAAATGTTAGAATGTTCAATTTTTATTTCATTTCATTCGATTTTACATCAAATAAGTTCTTACACGCAAAATTGTAAGCAGATTCCATACTGCAGACAACCTGTGATTTCACGGGTTACGTACAAAAGTCTGAATTACGAAAGGTTGAAATAATAGAAGGCTGAAACACGAAAGGCTGAAATTACAGAAGGCTGAATGCATCAAAAGGCTGAAATGACAGAAGGCTGAAACAGTGATTCAACTAGATTTCAAACGCACCAACCCAAAAACGTATCTCAACACTAACAACTCAGACAAACAGATCACACCAATTGGGCATAATTACATACATTCATTGATTTTACGATCTATTTGAAAATTTGCTGGTTGGTCGTTTACTCAGCCGTAGCACTTGTATTGGTTTTGCTTGAGCTTGACGATTTACCGTCCTACCGTCTCTAGTTCATTGTTGGCCAAACTAAGGGGCCAATCATTAAGTACGTCACGGTCCTAGGGGGGAGGAGGGGTTTGGGTGAGAGTGTGCAAAGCAATGTACTAAGTATAGGAAAAACCCGTACGAAGTGGGAAGGGGGGGGGGGGGTCGAAAATTCCCAATTTTAGCGTGACGTACTTAATGGAGGCTCCCTAATCCATTTCGTGGGAACATGCCTTTGTTACTATGTTGTGAATCGGATTGTTATACAACTAATACAAAGACAGTATTTTCCAAAAGAATCGCATATATTTCAAAGAAGGGAAAATCTCTGATGATATTGTTTTAGTAATGACAACCATCTCCAAAACAACATGACTCAAAAGAATAGCTCATGTTTAATTAACTCAATTAACGATATGAATATTATCAGTTCCTTTTTGTGTTCGTTGGTATGCACCATTAGCCTTTTCACTATTAGCTCAGTTTCGAAACTAAGGCCTGAGGGCTACGCGTACGATTCGCGTTCGGCGTTTGGACCAAAAACTTTTCATTGTGAAAATTTTCTTGACTCCCTTTGGCATTGAATATCTTCGTGCCTGTTACACGATATGCCAAAGCTGAGAAGCAGGCTCGATCTCAGTTCGGGTATTACTCCAAGAAAAGGAAGAAGTGTTATAACTTAATTATGCATTTTCGATTTTTCACCCTTTTTAGCCTATTGTAATTTCAGCCTTATGTTACACTATCTTGATTCCAGCCTTTCGTATTCAGCCTTTTGAAACCCAGCTTTATGTTACAATTCCGATTTTACAATCCGATGGGAAATTATGTTGAAAGCGATGGAGGTCATTTTGTTTTGTTAAGCTCATAAGAATGGACATCAGCACCGGCTTGCCATTACGGCTTCTCTATTTCCTGAAAACAATGGATGACCAAAATGTTCCATGTACCCCACAAAAACTCTATAAGAAGACAAATGCTTCCCTATGGACACATGAGACCGCCCGAGGAGCATCGCATCGGCAGAGCCTTGAAGTATACGAACGGTTTTGAACGGTGTGCTGGAACCAGCTGACGAACAAAAATGCCTTCTGCTGATTTACTTAATCGCGTACAAGACCATGGACAGTGGATGAAATCTACGCTCTGGGAAAACTTGTAATCAGAAGGCACAAAACGTTGCTAATTGACAAACTGAGAGATGAAATTTGTGAAAAAATCGCGTTCTGGTGGGATTCGAACCCACGACTCCGTATTCGCTAGACCGGCGCTTTAACCGACTAGGCCACAAAACAAGAAATGATTCTGCGGAATAGAAAGCCAAACTGACTGCGAAGCCGCACCGTGAACACTCCTATTTCACAAACTCATCTCTCTTCCGGCAATCCATAACAATCCATAACACACTCCTGTGTTTCGTGCCTTCTAATTACAGGTTTTTCCAGTATGTTTCAGACATATCAGCAAATCTGGTAAAATGCTAGTAAAATGGACAATATGTGTCATTAATGAAATCTTCCTTGAAACTATTCTCTGATGTTAGCTCAACGGTTTTTATACGAGTACAGTGTAATACAGTCAACATTTGAAATGCCTTACACTCGTGAGTGAACCACCTTGAAATTTTCTTAAACCTCTCGAAACACCTTGATACCCTTCTTGAGACCACTGTATATTTCTCTTAAACTACTCTAAAGTGTGATGAACTCCCCATGAAAACTCTTGAATCTTTTTGGAATATCTTTAAACATCTGGAACTTATTTTAAACCTCTCCCACAAAATTCCCCTTGGATACTTCCTTGCACAGCAAAAACAAATCTTGTGATATCTCATCGGTTTGGCAGCTCATCAGTCGCATCGTAAAATTGATGTACAAATTGCATCCAACCGAGTTGTTCAAGCATTCGCTAGACCCAGATCGATAAAAAGATCAGTGGTCCCAACTAGGGCTACAGACTACAAGAATTTCCTATGACGCGAAAGTGCTAGGAAGTGCTGTAAATGCCCATGTTTTTCGATTTGGTCCGAAATTGTCTTTCGAGTTTTGCACCTCAGGGAGCATTTATAGAGTTGTGTTTTAAAGCTCAGTGGTTCTCAATCGTGGAGTCATGAGCTACGTAAATTCTACTGAGAGTAAAATGCTGAATGAATATAAAGTGACAAAGTGTTAGAGATGTCAGTGTGTCATGACTCACTTCGTTCTTACAATATACTGCCGGTTACTGTGATTCCCAACACCCCCTCTTAATCGGCTAATCCTAAACAGGATCTCAGGATCTTCAAACGGCTCATATCCACTCCAATTTTCAAACATGATTGGGTTTACTGGACACACCATCCGGAACAGCCATGTAGACGTCTTTGGCAATAGGCGCAGTTTCTCCGTAATCCTGTCCAGGTTGTTGTAGGTAACTATTTACAGCCAATCAGGCTTTATGATGAACAGGGAGTCCGTTTACGTCCTAACGACATATTCATTTTGATTTTACCATGGTCACGTCTTTTGGGAACTCCACGAAACCTTGTTGAACTTCAGGGACACCAGTTCGTCTGAACTAGCCTAGGGCTAAAAATCTCGTTAATACAGATAAAAAAAAAGTTCGTCTGTAATGGCTTCCATCCACTGTATTTCGTCAGGACGGCCGTTCACATCTTTAAATGCTTGTGGTGGATCTGAACAAACGGGGTAACAGGCAGCATCACTGGGTCCTATTTATGGTCGATTTCATATCATACTCACCAGCAGTGGAGAGAATTGTCGGACAAAAGAGGTATAAACAAGCAACAAAGAAAGCACGGCGATTACTCTTTATCCCAACAGGTAGCAGATAATGACATGATCTCGAAAATTTTTGTTGCATATAAAACGGAAGCTGAATTTGTTGCATACTTTTCGACTCGTGAATAATCGACCAACCCAAAATCGAAACTTCTTGATGATACATCTTCAGCAGCGCTGCAGTGTTTACCGGCTCGAAGTTACCGCTCGAAATCACAATGCGAGGTTTAAAAATCTCTCAACTCGTGTTGCACGATATTTATCCTATTTTGTTCAAGTTGGGTGGCGTACCCGTTCGCTAAGCCTTGTGGAAGCCACAGCAGGGTTGTTACCACAGTCTGAGCGTGAAGGGAACACAGAACTTCGATTCTTGCCAGGAGCCCTACGTTCTCGCTCACTACCTCTTTTAGTTGCTTCATCGTTTTCCGGTTGCGAGGGTAACACCGACGGATTGATTGATTCTAAGCTTTCGTTCTTGGCTTTTTCCATCGGATCAGTTTTTTCAAGGTGTTCGACAATATTATCTTGATCTTCCCCCTTTTGTTCGAAACCTTGGTCAACTGAAACTTCATCTGATTCTTCAGATTCGCTAACTTTCGCCGATGCATACGCATACCAGACATCCAGCTCGTAGAAGTGCCCCGCAGTGGGCATACTTCGATTAAATACTTCCCTATCCAGTTCCATCGTTACAGATGATTTCCCAAACGTTACCTTAATGTCCGCACTAGCCAACTTCTTGGCGGAAATCAAATTTGCTCGCAGATAAGGTACATATAAAACATCGTTGATGGTAACTTGAGTGCCGCTGCTGTTTACTCCAATCCAACAACACTACCTTTGTGCCAGGCTTCGAAGAATTCATCATATTCGGCAGCATTGATGATGATCGGTTGATTCAGCTTGACCAGCTTCTTGAAGCAATTCTCCTCATTGGTCATATGGTCACTAGCATAGGAGTCGAGCATGAAGATAAGCTCTCTCCGAGGATCTCCAGAAAATTGCTTCCCACCCGACATGAATGCTACGGCCTTAGCTTAAATATTGACTCAACAATTTTTGGCCATGTGTCTTTTTTGATGACAATTGTTACATCTTCCGGTGAACTGCCGATTCTCTTGCATGTCAAATGCCACAGGGTTCTCCTTAAACGTGGATTCGATTCAGCTTCCAACAAACGCTGCAGGCTTTTCATTGCACGTGTCGATCATCCGGTAGCTTTTCTTCAATTCTTCGACCAGAAGTCGTTCCCGAACTCCGTCCAGCGTTAGTTTACCTTCTTCAAAGTTCTCCAGAGCCAATACCAGGGGTTCGTACATCCCAGGAAGGGTTACGATCAAATTAGAGACCAGATCACATTCTTACAACTTCGCTCCCGTGGACTTCAGTTGACGCATCATTTCATCAAAGACCTTCAAATGTTCTTTGACGGATAATCCTTCTGTCATCTTCAACTTCACTAGTTGCTTCCGAGCCAGCGTTTGAGACGATACAGACTTCCTTGCATAAACATTTCCGAGGGTACCTAGATTTCATTAGCGGTATTTTTCTCCTGGATCAGGTCCAAAATGTCATCAAGGATGAACTAAATGATGAGATTCGCTGCCTTACAGTCCTGTTCGTTGAATTTCTTCAATTCGACTTCTATTGCTGGGGCTTCCTTCTTGAGGACTTCCAACATGCCAACGAACTTCAGGTACTTCTCAACCCGGAACTTCCAGTTTTCATAGCCAGTGCCCGTGAATTGGGGAATTCCGAAGAATACTTTCTTCCGTGCATGGTCAATAACCTCTCAATAATTGAAAACTTCAGGGGTCAACAAGCCTAATGTTTATCGGATTTCCTTCTTGGTTGAGAGTAAAATGTTGAATGAGTATAAAGTGAGAAAGTGTTAGAGATGTTAGTGTGTCATGGCTCACTTTGTTCTTGCAATGTAAGGCCGGTTACTGTGATCTCCAACAAATACATAGATGCTTATTGAGACGCAGAATCTTGAAATCTTTTTGACTTTGTTATCGCACCTTCGGTTTTTGAGAAAGAAGAGAGTTGCGCAAAGAGGAGGAGATAGGAGAACACTAAAGCATTGTCCAGTTAGAATCCGGACGCAAAGGATAATTTATTGTGACGCTCTCAATGATCATAATCATATTTTTTTTACAGCAGTCTGATCATAAACAAGTCCTCTATTGATGGTGAAAATTTCATCGATTTTCTTGCTACGAGTGAAAAGTTATTTCAGATTGAAGACAAGTGAAGGAAAAAAATCTTGCACAAACACGCTGAAAATTAAGCGTGGTCAGGTACGACAGTCGCGAAAAATGTTAATGTCTCCACAACCATTATGTTTGATGTGCACAGATGTTGTTAACCATGCCATGAGGAAGTGCCCAAGGAAGATTGAAGTTTATGTTCATGGATAAATCTGCTTGGAATTCCAAGATTTGCCAGGAAGTTCGAGCTCTGGACATCGTTTTCTCACATCACGATTTTGACACCAAATGTGTACAAAGATGATAACCTCAAGAATCGCGTGCTGCTTTTCAAAAATGCACACAAGGGATCTGCAGAGGTTTGAGCTAATTTGGTGAGCTATCACGACAGCCTGAGATGTGCAGTGGTGTCATCACTGTAGGGTAGTGTTTATTAACGAAAAAACACTCAAATTTCGCTTCTTTGGAATTCACTGAATAGCTCTTAATTTCGCAAGAAGAGAAATATTTGGCAAAGTTTCTTTGGAATCCTAATCAGATTGGTAGAGGGTCTCAGGACACTACAGAGATGACCTGATTGTTAAACAAATCCGCCGAAGGGGTTGATGTTAAAATTTACTACCATTGTGCAGATTTTTAAGGAAGTAATCACAGAAAAAATGAGAAAATGTATTAAAAATTTAATTAAATAACTTTAATGATATTTTTCCATGAAACTACAGTAAATTATCTTTGTTTTGAGGGCTTCACCTTTTCTGTTTGTTTTTCCACCTCTGAGATATAAGTGATTATCTGCGTCCGGATTCTAACTGGACAATGCTTTAATGTACAGTGACGCCTTTGTATTGATGACTAGAAAAAAATGTTTCTATGATCTATTACTAAACATGTCAGATAAAATTCGTTATTGAAATTATTCAATATTTTTTTTGTATTTTTTTACTGCTTACATATAGGTAATGCATCGAGTCAGCCGAAACAGAATTTTTAGCCAAATGGATGCATAACCTAAATGGATTTAGTTCATTATTTAAGGACAGACTTGTTAGAATCCCAAAATGGCCGTCACAATGGCCGACTTTCGCACCTACTCACGATTTTGAGGGCACAAATCTCTTCGTCAACAAAACCAGCGCTTCTGAGCTTCTTATTTTAAGTACTTGGTACACAATGTCAAATTCATGCAATGGCTGGCAGAGAAAGCTCTTTAATTAATAACTGTGAAAGTGCTCAATAAACACTAAGTTGAAGAGGGGCAGGCCAAGTTCCAATGCGAAGAAACAGAAGAAGATCTGCAAAGTTTATCGTTAAAAATGTTTGAGAAATCCAATGAGATAGTTTGAGAGCCTTTAAATAAATTTAGTCACATTTCTTTTTCCAGAAATTTCTCAAAGAAATTAAAAAAAATATGCATTTTTACTAGAGAGTATCTACAATCATTCCCTTAGGTTTTTGGAAAGAGTTCGGAAGCCCTAAAAAACTGTTCGAGAAGTTTTGCAAGCAATCTCTCTGTATGTCTCATACTTTTAGAAACAATTATATTCAAACAGCTTTACATAAAGTTCCTAGTATCAAAACTACATCTGTTGAGATGGAAGAATTCTTAAACTCAGCTTAAAAAGCAATTTTCAATATGTAAGAGCAAAGAGAAGTTCTCTTTATTAATCTTACCAAAACGTATTTTGTTTGTTGATTGACTTTCTGTCGTGATTTATGTAAGAAAAACAAATCGTTTTTTTGTGATTGGGGCATAATTCTGGCGCCAATGGATTAATGCTTAATTACATCAGGCTTATGGCGTTCAGTTGAGCTGATTTTTTTCTTCATCACTACTTAAGCAACAACTTGATCTGCACCACGTCTATTTAGACATCAAACCCATCGACACGCAATTCCATCTTGGGACATTCCTCGCGGGCGCATATAAAACCATCCATCCACTTTGCCGTTTTTACGATTTTACGGCCCGGTTTATTGACGGACGGACGGACAGGAGATCGATGCACACGCGTGCCCGCGCCCGCGTTCGCCACGATGGATGTTGCGATTTGTTGTCGGCCTGGGTGGTCTTGCGGATTGCTGGCGGGCGCTTACTATCCGGCGGCGGCGTGCGATCGGATGGGTCTCTCACAGGAAGGCAACACCGGCCAAACTAGGTCAGACACGAACGGCCCCGTCGATCGTTGACCCAGACATTGGAGCACGCGGGGAGAATCCGCGCCAACTGGCTGGCGAAAAGAATGGCCAATAATATTTGTCACATTGGATATTGATTTACGGTACGGAGGGACTTCCTTTGGTTGGTTAGAGTCGCACATGCAACGAGCTTTGGTCTGCTGGGGTGCTAATTGACTCCGAGCGACCGAAGTGCAGATGCGCAGAAATGAAGTCATAAACATGACAACTCCGGGGTTCAGCAATTTCGCTGCAGGAATTGGCAACGCTTTTTTTGCAATTCAAGCCTGTTGTTGATTGTTTTGCCAGAATAAACGATGAATTGATTCGTGTGAAGAATTCAATTGATTCGGCAAATATTCAAATGACACTTCACTTGCAGTTATAATTTGCTTATTAGATGGATATGGCCAGTGAGGTGGATGTGGATGGGTTTTCAGCAAGACCAATCTGAGGGTATCTGAATTCAATCCGACGATCCGGATTATTGCGTGAGTCCTTGGGCACAGAGTATCTTTGTGCATGAAGGATAACTGTGGAAGTATTGATGAAACACTAAGTTCAGTGAAACTGGTGTTATCCCAATCATAGGCGTAGCCAGAAGGGATATTGTTCGCCCCTGGTCAGTCAAATGTATCCAAACTACTTATCAGGTATCAGAAGGCCGGCTCTAGAGGCACGCTATCCTCCATTTGGGACATTTGTGCCATCGCCAAAATAATAGCCTATTTCGTCATCTACCTGAAGGAAAAGGATGGAAATAAGGATAAGGATAAGGATGTCCTTGTAGGGAAATACGAAAAGTACCCTGGAAGAGGATACTAACGCACAAGCGTACCACAATGGGTTCAAACAGCGCCCTGAAAAGGGCACTGTAATAACGCATAAAGCGAAAGAGAGCCTATAGCTCTTTACCACTGCGGGTTAAGAACAACAGAATATCCTGAATATTCAGGTCTCTGAAGTTGGTTTCACTTATTAAGTGTTTACCGAATACTCGGAAACGCAGTTGCGCAAAAACTGGACAGTTACATATCAAATGATACGAAGTTCCATAATCGGATTCACAGCTATCACATGCATTTGAATCAGCTCGCTGAACGTTCGCCATGTGGGAGCTGAGTCGGCAGTGGCCAGTCAATGCTTTGACCAGAATGCTGCAATTCTGCTTTGACAGATTTGTAAGATACTTCGCCACCCTTGGAGATGGCTCAGTACAATACAATTTGGTTTGACGACATGACTCCAAACTATTCCAGTATTGTCTGTGTTGAGTAGCAGCCCAGGTGTGAATCTGAAGCTTTACCCAACACTTCGATATCGGAATAGCTGGCTCAGGGCCAATGAAGTCATGTGATGCTCCAGTGCGAGCTAACTCATCAGCCAATTCATTTCCAGCGATGGAAGAATGGCCAGGTACCCATACAAGGTGAACAGCGTTTGCTGAATTCAGCTCCTCGATTTGAGTTCGACAAGCGATAACTACCTTCGACCTAGAGTTGGCCGAAGCAAGTGCTTTAATAGCAGCTTGGCTATCTGAACAGAAGTATATTACTTTGCCCATTACGTGCTGCTGAAGTGCTGAATGCACTCCGCACATAAGAGCAAAGATTTTGGCCTGAAAAACGGTGCAGTGTCTACCAAGTGAGTAAGACTGATACAGCCTTTGCTGACGAGAATAAACTCCAGCACCTGCTCGACCTTCGAGAAGGGAGCCAGCAGTGTAACATACGATGCCGTCTAAAATACTTTTTTCCAGATAACCAGATGTCCACTCTTCCCGGGAAGGGAATTTCGTGGAAAATGTCCTATATGGAAAATTACAAGCAATTGTTAGATCACCTAGAGCAAGGACAATTTTGTCCCATTTCATTAAAAGTGGAAACAACGAGGTGTGTGTTGATGTGCGGTTCACAGGAGTTTCCTCTAGTAGGCCGAGTACCCGTAGACAACGTCAAAGAGAACTTCGAGCGCTGCCGTGGGAGTTGAAGAGAACGCTCCAGACATCGCCATTAGGCACATCCTTTGGAGCTAGCCTGACTTTGATTGGACCGTTCTCATTTCGCCCTTTTGCCACCACACAAGACATCCATAGGCCAATATTGGACGAACAACAGTTGTGCAGATCCATTTGATATACTTGGGTTTTAGACTCCAAGTTGTACCAAAGGTTCGCCGGCATTGTCCGAAGGCCATACAAGCTTTCTTGATTCTGAACTCAATGTGAGGTGTCCAGGAAAGCTTGGAATCAAGAATGACTCCAACGTACTTTACCTGTTCAGTCACATCGATTTCAGAATCAAAGAGACGCAAAGGTCGAACGCCATTACGGTTTCGGCTTTCCGTAAAAAAGAACAATAGATGTTTTACTCGGATTACCCGAAAGGCCATATTGGCGACACCAACCCTCAACTACCTGAAGAGCGCTTTGCATCAGGTCGAAAAGGGTGGTGATACACATACCAACGAACAGTGCTAGGTAGTCGTCGGCAAAACCATAAGTAGGAAAACCGCTATTATTGAGTTGCCTCAACAGCGTATCTGCTACGAGATTCCACAAAAGCGATGATAAGACTTCCCCTTGGGGACATCCACAAACACTCAATTTCCTAATCGCCGCTTGACGCAATGTCGAGAATAGATATCGGTTTTTGAGCATTTGATGTATCCAATTGGAAATCATTGGAGATATACCATCGAAAGGCACGTTGTCAAAGGCACCCTCGATATCTAAGAAAACACCCAAAGAAGATTGCTTTTGAGCGAATGCTTTCTCGATATCGTTAACAACCTTGTGTAAAAGAGTCACAGTGGACTTACCAGATTGGTAGGCATGTTGGTTCACATGAAGAGGCACTTTGGTCAGATGAACATCACGGATGTGATGATCCACAATGCGTTCTAAGCATTTCAGAAGAAAAGATGTCAAACTAATAGGTCTGGAACTCTTTGCTGCTTCATACAACGCGCGACCCACTTTCGGAATAAACTTTACAGTAAATAATATCTCGCCTGGATTTGAAAATATACCCTGTAGCAAAACTGCAAACAAGTATTTTTTTCAAAACATGTCTGAAATAATCAAATCCCTTCTGAAGCAAAATAGGATAAATCCCATCTGCCCCAGGAGATTTGAAAGAAGCAAAGCTATTAAGTGCCCATTCAATCGATTCTAAAGTTATGATACTCCGAGCTGAAGCTAAAGAATCATAATTACTAGAAAAAACATCAGGTTCATCCGAAAATGTAATATCCACACATCCAGGGAAGTGTCTGCTGAATAAGCATTCCAGAACTTCCTCATCAGAGGAAGTCAGATCGCGATTTGGCAAACGAAGTTCGTTCACTCGGAAATCCTTTGATTTCACAAGGATTTTATTTAACCGACTGACTTAACTCAAACTGGAAACATTTGTACAAATGTTTTTCCAACCGGATCGTTCAGCAGACCAGAGAGCTTTCCTGTAGGCCTTGCGAGCCGACCTGAAAGGCTCCGAACCAGCCGAACGTCGTCTGTTCCAACTATTTCTACATTGTTTCCTGAGTTTCGCCAGATCAGAGTTCCACCAAGGGGTTCCTCTTATGATCTTCACAGACCGTAGAGGACATGCTTCTTCAAAAGCTTCCATGATGAAGGTCGTTGTAGTATCAACGGCAACATCTCAATCACTTGGAGTGTCAATGGATGGTGAGTATCCATGAAATTTGGCCGCAACCAAATCAGTAAAAGATCCCAGTTTGCTGACCGGGGATTCCTGAAACGCAATGTTTGCGAAGTAACATTTAAATGTTCAAAAAAAAAAAGTAGCGATGGTCAGATAAAGATTCTTTATCTGACACATGCCAATTGGTCACCTCGTGACTAATTCTACTAGAGCAAAGCGTAATGTCTAACACTTCCTCTCTAGCAGATACCATGAAGGTTGGGCGGTTGCCTATGTTAAGTAATGCAAGATCTGTACTACTTAAGTACTCCATCAAACTGGAGCCTCTCAAGTTAATGTCTGAGCTGCCCCAGATGTTATGGTGAGCATTTGCATCACTGCAAACAATTAGCCTTTTGAAGTACAGTATGCGATGACTTGTTTGAAAGCATCCGTAGGGGATGGTTCATCACGCGGTAAATAAACCGAACAATAGACGTATTTCCTGTTGAGGTTTCCAACAGATACATCAATTGTGATAGCACATACATCTCTGGTGGTTAGTTCAGAGATGAGTGTAGCAACTTTTGCGTTGTTGACAAGCACACAGGCTCGAGGCATGACACGCGAGTTTGCCATTTCATGTTTGCTGAAAGTAGCAGACACCTGGTTCACAAGGTGTCCTAGATAGAATTTCCCCTTACGGAAGTAAGGTTCTTGGACCAAGGCCACTTGGGCTGAACCATTTTGCATAAGTCTGCAAAGATTGATTGTTGCTGTTCTTTTATGCTGAAGATTGATCTGAACTATCCTAACCGTAGCCACTACCCAAACTAGGCAAGATTAAACTCTTCGCAACAACAGCACAACAAAAACAGCAGCAACAAAAGCAGATCGGTATCGATTGGAAAACGTCAAAGGCGAGGATACACAGAATACACTGTGCAAATCGCATAATGCGAAACCATATAGATGAAAATTTAAACAATTAACAACATCTTCATAATCCCGCCCTTATTTAGCCTCAAGTGAGACTGAAGAAGGACAGCCGATTGTCTCGGAGAAACACAAGGTCCACTGCACCATTGCTCCGGTTAGCACAGTAAGGGCAACATACTGTGGAGGGCGCCCTGGTACTCCACAGGCTCCGTTTACGGTTAGGTTTTTATTAGACCCCTCCCCCCTAGCCATTCATTCCTAGGCACGGTAAGCATGAAGTCGCATCACACCATGAATTAGGGGTCACCGGTTGGTGGACGCTTACCACCAAAACAGGCGGTCCGTGGTGTTATTCTTAGCCAAATGAGACAATCGCTACCTACACTACACGGCTATCTAGGCTGATCGAGAAAAGAAGTTAATATTGATGATCAACTTCAACTTCATACGGGCCCGAACAGCCGATAAGTCAAATGTATCCAAGCCTGGTCAGTCAAATGTATCCAAACTATTTAAATGAAGTGCTTTGTAAATCAGTGTAGAATTATAATGTTTTACGAATTTCCTCAATCTTTTTATACGGTCCTCTGCACTATAAGAATGTCAATAAGAAGAATCAATCTTCATTAATTTCAATATGAATCTAAGCATTTGTACAAATTAACAAACAACATTAAAACAAATCATAATCCTCAAAAACTCCTTCTCCCATGAGTGACCTTCGCGAAAAATTCTCTTCCTTCCTTTACTCGATCACATTGAGCCTGTATAAACAACATTCCGCCCTCCCAAGGAGGAACCAACCGCACTAATGAAGACATCTTCAAATTTAAATGAACACAGTAATCAGCTTAATATCCCACGAATAGTTTCCAATAAAGACAAACATATATTTATTAAAACATCGTGAAATCGTGCTGCGGGCTCCTCTTTCTATCGTTCGTTTGGTCTGTCGGTCGGCCAGTCGGTCGGTCAGTCGAAGAGAGGGAACGCAGCAAAATCTCGCACCCGGAGACCTCCAAGGCATCCACAAGCCATCATCGCCGCCGATCGACCAACAAAGCCCGCGCAGATCGTCGTCGATCGGTGACGACGGTGGTGGTCGCTCTGCATCCCGGCAGTCCCGGCTGCTGCTCCCGATGCGGAATCGGAAACTATTTTTGGGAGGTCCGAAAGATTAAAACATATAATCTTGACTGACTGACTCACATTTGGGAGCCACTCGCCCGTCCCCCCCCCCCCGTCCCTGGAGGTCGGTGTCTTGGCTCCAGCCAGCAGCGCCAGCGGTGGCGACTGCATGCGGTAGCTTCTTCTTGTGCGAATCTGCGAGTCTCCCGCTATCCGCGAATGCTCACATACGAGGGAATAGAAGATTAGCAAACTAAATCGAGAGGGATCCCGATTGGGAGAGGGAAACAAAACAAATAATCATGTTGAATGTCAGATTGAAACTGAACATGAGAAGAAGAAAACTAAAATTATGATTTCACTAAAAAAAAGAAAACAAAAATATCAAATGCTTTAAAATTTTGTATGTTTTAAAAATTTAATAGTATTTTATAGAAATGACAAAACAAAAAACTCGGGATTGTGAGAATTTCCCTTAAAAGCTTATTTGCATAGCTGGTATCGTTCTCCAGGTTTGATAAACATCATACTTATTTCTTTTTGCCTAAAGGGCAAAGCCAACGTTTACGAATAAAAAGTTGACACTTTATTTGTGCCAGACAAGGGAAAACTCAAAATACTCAAGGGTGTATGATTTGGGAATTTTTTTGAGACACCCCTGTAGTCGGAACATCTTCACCTGTTTCTTCCGTTCAATGTTGTTTATTACTTTTCTTCTAGCTCCATTGCGTGATATCATGGTCATTGGATTTATGTTCGCCAGAAGGTATTGGTCTCAAAAATCCGTTGAAAGTCTTTCGCTAGACCAGCCAAACACTTCTAGAGGGATCAATCAACTCAAAAGCGTCACGTTTGATATCAATTTCACCTGTTTTTTTTTTGTTTTGCTAAACCCCAATCTCGTGTTATGTTCTTCTGTGAATATTTCGATTCGCTGAGACTTTATTTGCATTATTTCATCTTCTCTTTGGCGTTAGGTAAGCCTTCTCAGACTTCTTCCCTTCTATGAACCGTTCTTCAGAAACTCCACCGCAAATTAAGACTTTACTGTGTTGGAGCTAGTCCACCATGGCCACGCAGGCCATAGCGAGGCTAGCTCCGTCGATGCCTGTTTCTAAATTACAATGAAAATAAAACGCTAGACATCTTCCATCAAACTAGACGGCTGCCGACTGATACCTCAATCTGCATCCGCCACACTCTTTATTCCATTCAGGTATATACAATTCAACATTTTCATTTTTCTTCTAAACTTCATACCTCTGCCATCTCTCCAACAATTGTACCTACCAACCATACTGCCGCCGTTCACGTACCTGAAGGTTCGACGCTACCCGAGCGTTCAACGCTACCTAACTTCCAACATACTGAAGCAGATCGATTGCAAGGTCTGTTGGATTTGTTGGACGCCGCGGAATGAGACTGAATCTAACGAATGGGTGACGGCGGATAATGGATGGAACAGGAGATTGACGGCTTAGGTACAGAGTTGTTTGATTATTTTAGTCTCATGACTGGCGTGTACTCGAAAAATTCCGTTTGGTTGCAATTTTATCCTACGCACACTTTATGGAGAATATATTTAAAATGGATTGTTAATTATTTGTTTTAATTTAATCATGAAAACTTCATAGTTGATTTCAGTTTGGAATTACGAAACAATTCCTTATTATTAATCCTATTCAAAAAGAAAGAGATTACGGCGTTGATTGATTCTGTTTTTTTTTGTTATCATACGTGCTAATTAAAAAAATAAACAAAACAAATAGGGCTTCATTCTTGGTTGACATTGAGAGTATTCTGTTGGACAGATGGAACGATCGCCTTTCAAATAAAAGAAATTTCTGGCTTTGTTCGAAGAAAACATTTCCCTAATTTTCTCGATGATTTCTTCCAATTTACCTCTCTTCCGAAGGAAGAGTTAATATTTTGTGACTACGTCAGGAGTAGGGTTAGATCCCAGGCCTTCGGCGTGATAGTCACAGGTCTTAACCATCACACGATATTCGCTCCTCATTCATATTTTTTCACCGGATATTCTTCTAAAATTGTTCCATAAATTCCTTTGTAAATTCCTATAAAGATTCCTTGTCGATTTTCTACAGGGGTTTTTCGAAAATCCTGTTACGGGTTTCTCTATGAACCGTAAGGCTTTTTTCGGGTATTTTAAGATTCATCCAAAATTCTCATTGGAAATTCACTCTTTTCACTCTCTTTCAGAAATTGCTTCAGAATTTATTTGCGGAATTTCTCTAATAGCTTCGTAAATATTTTTGAAGAAGATTTCTTATAGATTTCTCCAAGGCATATCTTCGGAACTTTTTAGGCATTCTTCCGGTTATTCATCAGTAATTAATTGTGTAATTTCTTCTTTGATTTAGGGGAATCCCTCCACATTGTTTTTTGGGATCTTCTTGGTAGAGCTAGCGCATGCGGTAGGTCAGATTAACGCCAGCTCTTGAGGGACGCCGATATGGCATAAGGCTAGAAGTGGATAGTGTAGTAGGCCGTGATGTGGTTAGAGTGTAAAGTGTCAGAATAAAGAATGTTCAAGTCAGAACCGAACGTATTTCAACCATTCTCCTTACAATTTTCAGAAGTGGGATAAGATCTGTTATCCTGAAGTAATGTAATCAAAATTTCAAGTAGCCTTTCGAGATAATAGCTGTGGAAGATCCGAATTACATCCCGCAAGAGACGACTTCAAGTTACTGAAGCGGAAGCCCGGCATGAGAAGGGATTCCTTCAAGCCAAAGATTTTCGATTGGACGATGATGCCATGGAGCTTTTTGTAGTTCCTGAGGACATAAGGAGTATAAAGTGTTCAAAAAGAAGAATATGATGTAAGCTGTATGCAGCATTACTCTCGAATTATGTGTACGAGAGGAGTCATGGAATGAAGACTGAAGCAGAATCCGAGCAGAATCGACTTGTAGTTCAGCGGAAGATTTCGATGGGGAAGCGATTGTGCACATCGAGGTCGATGTGTTATGTCAGCATGGCCGAGCTGTAGTAGGCCGTGATGTGGTTAGAGTGTAAAGTGTCAGCATAAAGAATGTTCAAGTCAGAACCGAACGTATTTCAACCATTCTCCCTACAATAGGATGATGTTATTGTCAAACCTATCAATTTAAGGTGACTTGGTGCATCACAGAATTTTCATAGGAATCATTGACTTTTCGATTTTCAATGATTGTTTGCCTCGCGTTTTTGAAGTGATAAAAAACGGGCAATTCTGCAGCCACGCAGCAGAAAAAGTATCATCACACTCACCACGAGTGAGCATATGAGATGATACATTTTCATACACATATGCGCTTTGGTGGCTGAGTTTTATCACTTTGAAATTTCGAGCGAGATTTCAATGATGCTGATGACGCACTACGCGTCCTTAACCTCTTTTCTTCTGAATTGCTTAGAACGCATTGTGGATCATCACATCCGTGATGTTTATCTGGCCATCGTGCCTCTTCATGAGAGCCAACATGCCCACCAATCTGGTAAGTCTACTGTGACTCTTCTACACAAGGTTGTTTATTATATCGAGAAAGCATTCTTGTTTGGGTGTTTTCTTAGATATCGAGGGTGTCTTTGACAATGTGCCTTTCGATACCATATTAGAAGCTGCACTGAGTCATGTCACAGACAAACAGACATACTACTTAGAAGAAAACTGCTTCAAAAACATCGATTGGCATCTCACTAGCACCCTCTATGACGCTCAATCCGAAGCATTCATTTGCAGGTGTTGTTTCCCTCGGCTTGATGTAGCAATTTTGCAGGTGACGACTCCCTCGAGGCGTCATCCATTCATAAAACATGAATGAAAGTTCATGATTGAGTCATTTTATGTAAACATTGATCGGCGTCGCGTTCATTTCTCTGCAAAATTGAGGCACAGAAGCGCCACCATGACACATGCGAGCACAGTCCGAACCACACTATATTTTCAAAATGACCGTTAAATCGTGCGATGATTCCGATTTGAGTAGTATGTCTGTTTGTCTGTGGTCATTGTATATCTCCAATGATTTCCAACTGGATTCATCAAATGCTCAAAAACCGATATCTTTCCTCGACATTGCGTTTAGCAGGGATCAGGAAATTGAGTGTTTGTGGATGTCTCCAAGGGGAAGTCTTGTCACCGCTTTTGTGGAATCTCGTTGCAGATACGCTATTGAGGCAACTCAATAATAGCGGTTTTCCTACTTATGGTTTTGCAGACGACTATGTACCTAACATACACAAACCTATCACTACCCTTTTCGACCTGATGCAAAGCGCCCATCAGGTAGTTGAGGGTTGGTGTCACCAATATGGCCTTTCGGTTAGTCCAAGTAAAACATCTATTGTTTTTTTACAGAAAGATGAAACCGTAATGGCGTTCGACCTTTGCGTCTCTTTGATTGTACTGAACAGGTAAAGTACGTTGGAGTCATTCTTGATTCCAAGCTTTCCTAAACACCTCACATTGAGTTCAGAATCAAGAAATCTTGTATGGTCTTCGAACAATGCCGGCGAACCTTTGATACTACTTGGAGTCTAAAACCCAAGTATATCAAATGGATTTACACAACTGTTGTTCGGCCAATATTGACCTATGGATGTCTTGAAAGGGTGAAATGAGAACGATTCAATCAAAATTAGGCCATCTCCAAAGGATGTGCTTAATGGCGATGTCTGGAGCGTTCTCTTCAACTCCCACGGCAGCTCTCGAAGTTCTCTTTGACGTTGCTCCACTACACATTTATCTCAAACAAGAAGCATTTTCTTGCTCTTACCGTCTACGGGTACTCGGTTTACTAGTGGAAACTCCTGTGAACCGCACATCAACACAAACCTCGTTGTTTTCACTTTTGGTGAATTGGAACAAAATTGTCCTTGCTCCAAGTGATCTTACAATTGCATGTAATTTCTTATATACGACATTTTCCACGAAATTCCCTTCCCGGGAAGAGTGGACATCTTGATGTCAATAGAGAAGTATTTCAGACGGCATCGTATGTTACACTGATGACTCCCTTCTCGAAGGTCGAGCAGGTGCTGGTGTTTATTCTCGTGAGCTAAGGCTGTATCAGTCTTACTCACTTGGTAGACACTGCACCGTTTTTCAGGCCAAAATCTTTGCTCTTATGTGCGGAGTGCAATCGACACTTCAGCAGCACGTAATGGGCAAAGTAACTTCTGTTCAGATAGCCAGGCTGCTATTAAAGCACTTGCTTCGGCCAACTCTAGGTCGAAGGTAGTCATCGATTGTCGAACTCAAATCGAGGAGCTGAATTCAGCAAACGCTGTTCACCTTGTATGGGTGCCGGGCCATTCTTCCATCGCTGGAAATGAATTGGCTGACGAGTTAGCTCGTACTGGAGTATCACATGACTTCATTGACCCTGAGCCCGCTATTCCGATATCGAAGTGTTGGGTAAAGCTTCAGATTCACTAATGGGCTGCTACTCAACACAGACAATACTGGAATAGTTTGGAGTCATGTCGTCAAACCAAATTGTATTGTACTGAGCCATCTCCAAGGGTGGCGAAGTATCTAACTAATCTGTCAAAGCAGAATTGCAGCATGCTGGTCAAAGCATTGACTGGCCACTGCCGACTCAGCTATCACATGGCGAATATTTAGCAAGCTGATTCATTTGCATTGTGATAGCTGTCCAGTTTTTGCGCAACTGCGTTTCCGAGTATTCGGAAAACACTTATTAAGTGAAACTGACTTCAGGAACCTGCATCTTCAGGATATTCTGTTGTTTTTAACCCGCTGTGGTAAAGAGCTATAGGCTCTCTTTCGCTTTATGCGTTATTACAGTGCCCTTTCAGGGCGCTGTTTGAACCCATTGTGGTACGCTTATGCGTTAGTACCTTCTTCCAGGGTATTTTTCATATTTCCCTACCTGTCCTTATCCCCATCCTTATCCTTATTTCCTTCCTTTTCCCTCATGTAGGTGATTAAATAGGCTATTATTTTGGCGATGGCACAAATTTCCCAAATGGAGGATAACGTGCCTCTGGAGCCGGCCTTCTGATACCTGATAAGGAAATACACAAAGAAAAACTAAGAACTTTCCAAGGAGGTTTTTTTTGCAAAATACCAAAAAACTTTAAAGAAGCTTTTTTTTTTCTTTTCCTTTTTTTTTCTCCCGAGCATGTAAACCTCCACCATAGAATAGGTAAAATTTCCCTCCACCACCGAATAGGTACATTTCCCTCCAGCACAGGATAGGTAAACAAAGTTCATGTATCACAGGTACATTATGAGACGCACGCCATACGAGAGTGCTTACCTATTCTATGGTGGAGGTTTGCATGCTCGGAAGAAAAAAAAAAACTTACTTGAATTAAGTTACCTATTATTTTCACCTAAGATGAATAAGACGTGTAGAATGCGATGGATCTCTTCAGTCGAGTCAAGTACAAGACACTGAAGACGACCTTACAGTTGAGGTCGAAATACGTATCTGTCAAAGGATGCAAATTCTTAGTGGAATTCAAAGGAACCGTACTTAACCCGATTTTCTTTTTATTTAAATATATCTAATTTCTTACAAATAAACATTGACCAATTGTTGCAGGACGCCAATCCGGGGGTGTTTGCAAAGGTTGCCATGGGACCATAGTACGGCTCTGCGATTGTATAACATTTCACCGAAAACCATTTCGCAGAATTTCTTTTCGCGATGTAACATTTCGCGGAAAGACATTTGGCGGAATGAACCATTTCGCGAAATGCACCGTTTCGCCGAAAACTATTTGGCGGAATGTACCGTTTCGCGGAAAATCGTTAATAAGACAATTCAAAATTCCAATCAGCACATGAAAAATGGAATGTTTCATATCAAAAATGTGTTTTTGTAGCAGTATACTTTGAAAGAACAGCCTATGTATTAAAGAAGGAAAATTCTCTGGTTAAAAACAGCGTTTGTTTGAAAGAACCTGTGATACAAAAATGAGATTTTTTCTAATATCTATTACAACAGTTTGAGTTTCAACAGTGTAATTTCCCACATGGCTTGGTCAGCCAAAGCAAAATCAAGAAATTGACATTTGTAAGGTGCTACGGTCACCCTTACCGTATTCGGTCGGCCGAGGACCGACCCGTCGAGAGTCCGACTGCACACTAATTGCCATACCAATAAGTGATTGAAAGGCAGTGCCCGAAGCTCTCGACAATTAAAAATAACTTTCGAAGGAGATTGCCCTGAATGGACGTTGGGCCGAACAATGATTGGGCTGAATAGATGTTAGATCAATAAGATAATAGGCCTCAAAAGATCTAAAGAATATATCTCCCACAAAGTTAGCAATAATACCGCCAATAGATAACTCCAGTGCAACTTGAATGAACAGCCCTTGTTTAAAAAATGATAAATCTCTAACGTCAGCAGCCTGGCCACCAAAAAACTTACCAACAGTGTTACTCCAAAGAACAGCCCAATTCTGAAAGAATGAAAAATCTCAGATAAGTTAGCAGCTTGGTCACAAGCCAACAGTAAACTTGAAAGAACAGCCTATTATCAAAAGAAGGCTGAATCTCCTATACACAGATAAAAATAATGAGATTTACACGTCATGTAAATTTCATTTTAGTCATGTAAACTTACTGTTATGATGGTTTACATGATATATCATGTTAATTTGCGTTATATGTCATGTAAACACTCAGAGTCATGCTGAATTACATGACATATAATGTAAGTTTACATGATATTTTATGACATTTACATGATATGTCATGTAAACTTCTGTGTTATCCCACGCTCCAATCATGTGCATCATATATCACACATTTTTACATTCTTTTTTCGATCTGTGTAGAGTTATCACTTTGATCATTAAAAACTACTCACCACATGAACAGCCTTTGAAGAAAAGAAGGTAAATAATGAAAAATTTAACAATTCAGTCGCCAAACAACAATGCTACTGGAAAGAACAGACTTATTTTAAGGAAATCAAAATCTCTGGGAGAGTTAGCAATATAAGTGCTTGAAAGTACAACTTATGTGACAACGATGGCTTGTTGGTCGTTGCGCCAAATGTCTATTTGGATCATTTCCATTCGACCTAAAGACATTCGGCCGAATGGCTTTTGGCCTGACGTTCAGAACTCTGAAGAACAGCCTACGAATCAAAGAAGGTACATTTTTGTTCAGAAAAGTAACAGATTTAACATCAATCAGTACCATCGTAGAGCTGAGGTGATCATGATTGCGCATGAATTGGCGATGGGCTAGTAAAGTTTAGCAGAGAAAATAATGTGTTATTTCATTATTATTTGCAAAGTATTAAATTCCGCGAAATGGTATTCCGCGAAACAGTACATTCCGCGAAAAAACGTTCCGCAAAATGGTATTCGGCGAAATGGTGCATTCCGCGAAATGTTACACCGCGAAAAAAAAAATCCGCAAAATGGTTTTCGGTGAAATGATATACAACCGTCTATTCCAGGTGTTTTCGTTCATGGGACTCAGGAGAATTTCGGGAGCTATCAAGCAAATTACAGAGGAGAATTACAGCGTCTCAACGCATTTCAAGATGTTTCAGGGGGTTTTCAGAGGGTTGTCAAGGCATTTCAATGCATTTTGGAGGACTTCAGAGCGTTTCGGAGGGTTTGGAATTGGTTTCCGGAGGTTGAAGGAGGCTTTCAAAGATATTTCAGGGGGTTTTCAGCTGGGTAGCAAGTGGTTTCATTACAATTCAGGGGGGTTTAAGGGGTTTTGGAACTCGTCAGAAATCTCTTAATATCTTCTGAAACCCCTCTAACCGGTTGTATACTATTTCACCGAAAACCATTTCGCGGAATTTTTTTTCGCGGTGTAACATTTCGCGGAATGCACCATTTCGCCGAATACCATTTCGCGGAGCGACTTTTCGCGGAATGTACTGTTTCGCGGAATACCATTTCGCGGAATTTGATAATTTGCAAACAAACTTTACTAGCTCCATCACCGATTCATGCGCAATCATAATCACCTCAGCTCTACGACTGTACTAATTGATGTTAAATGTGTTACTTTTCTGAACAAAAATTTACCTTCTTTGACTCGTAGGCTGTTCTTGAGAGTCTGAACGTCAGACCAAAAGCCATTTGGCGGAATGTGTTTAGGTCGAATGGAAATGAGTTCAAATAGACATTAGGCGCAATGACCAACAAGCCATCGTTGTCACATAGTTGTACTTTCAAGCGCTTATATTGCTAACTCTTTCAGCAGTGTTCGGACGCCGAAGTGATAAATGAACTACTCGGCAGTTTTTCTTCCCCTTCTTTTGGTTGTGTTTCAATTGCCACGCGCGAATTTGTTCTCTCGTCGAGTTTCATGGTTCACGAAGGAATACAAAGAAGATGCTCAGATATACAAAAGCTGAGACGAGGAGCGGTCATCACTTAGTGTAACAGTTACTGAAGCTCTCATCGTTGGCTTGGAATAACTGTGAACATACGTTTTTTTAACATTATTTATCACATTTAAGCTCTCAAAACGTAACATACCATTTAATTTGTATTAATGATGTAGCAAGTTGCGTTCAAAATCAAGAGTTAGGACACTATTCTGACAAAAAAAAAAAACATTATTGCCGAATGCTTCGCTTTCATTAACGTGGCCGAGTATCCTCTTTCTTGATTGTGCTCTCGTATCGAACCGGGAAAGAGAATGAGTAGTATTACGGGAAGCGTTCACGACCATGTTGCTTCACGAACTACTACATTCGCGAGTGTAGTATAAGCTGAGTATAGACCGTTCACTGGCTCGCGATAAGATTCCAAACTCTGTCTTTCAGAGATTTTGATTTCCTAAAAATAAGTCTGTTCTTTCCAGTAACATTGTTGTTTGGCGACTGAATTGTTAAATTTTTCATCATTTACCTTCTTCTCTTCAAAGGCTGTTCATGTGGTGTGTAGTTTTTAATGACCAAATTGATATCTCTTAAGGAGATTTGACCTTCTTTTGATAAAAGGCTGTTCTTTCAAGTTTACTGTTAAAAATGTTGGCTAGTGGCCAAACTGCTAACTTATCTGAGATTTTTCATTCTGTCAAAAAATGGGCTGTTTTTTAGAGTAACACCACAGACAAACACACGTATCACTTGGAACAAAATGCAATATGTACAAATCATTGTTTGTCTGTGGTAACACTGATAATGAGTTTTTTGGTGGCCAGGCTGCTGACGTTAGAGATTTATCCTTCTTTAAAACAAGGGCTGTTCATTCAAGTTGCACTGGAGTTATCTATTGACGGTCTTATTGCTAACTCTGTGGGAGACATGTTCTTTAGATCTCTCGAAGCCTAAGTATTATATTATTGATCTAACATCTATTCAGCCCAATGATTACTCGGCCCAACGTCCATTCAGTGTAATCTCCTTCAGCCTAATGACACAGAATCATAATTCAGGAACGGAATCTGCTTATCAGCGTCCACACTTTCACCTTTATCGATTGAAAGCATTGAAATTATGCCAAAATGATGCTATTTGTAAACAGTGTGACGCGTAACCCATAAGCCAAGCATTACTCCTTAGTGGTAACTTTACCAGATCTCTTTATTATTTATTGTTTGTATGTTCTAACAATGGCACAAATTTCCCAAATGGAGGAGAACGTGCCTCTGGAGCCGACCTACTGATACCTGATGATGTTCTAACTAACTCAAACTGTTGTAATAGATATTAGAAAAATACTCATTTTTGTATCACAGGATTTTCTATCTTTCAAACAAACGTTGTTCTTAACAGATATGCTGTTATGTTCAATACGAAACTTTTCCTTCTTCTGGTCAAAACTGTTCTTTCATAAATTGTATCCATTATACTTATTTTGGCATAACTGCTAAATTAATATTATCAGAGAATTTCCCTTCTTTCATACATAGGCTGTTCTTTCAAAGTATACTGCTACAAAAATGAATTCCATTTTGCTTGTGCTGATTTGAATTTTGGATATCATCATGATGTTGTCTCTCGAAAAGTTAAATTAATTGCTCTTATTAACGATTTTCCGCGAAACGGTACATTCCGCCAAATGGTTTTCGGCGAAACGGTGCATTCCGCGAAATGGTTCATTTCGCCAAATGTCATTCCGCGAAATGTTACACCGCGAAAAGGAATTCCGCGAAATGGTGTTCGGCGAAATGTTATACAATCCCTCTAACCAACTGAAACCTCTCTGAATATTCTTGAAAAGCCCTTGAAACCTCTTGACGATCCCTGCAACACACCTTTATAACTTCCAGAATGCCCCTGAAACCCACGAATTGGTATATCCCTTGAACTCTCTTAAATCCCAAACAACCACCTAAGATCCCTAGAACACCTCTGGAACGCTCTTGGAGTTTCCTAAAACCCTCTGGAATGCTCATGCAACCCACTGAAACTCCCTGGAATACCCTTGAAACCCGACGGAAACCTTTTGAACTTTATCGTCGCTGGCATCTCTGAAATTCCCTGAGAATTTCTGGAACACCCCTCGAATGCTGAAACTCCTGAAACACCCATAAAATCCGCTTGAAATCCACTGGAACCCCCTTGAAACCTCATGAAACTTCATAAGATTCTCTTGAAACCCCCTGAAACCCCCTGAAATCCTCTGAAATACCCTATGATACACCTGGAATACTCCTGGAATGTAACTGAAAACCCCTGAAACCCCTTGAAACTCCCCTGGAACGCCCACTAATAAACAACTCCTGAAACCACATGGAACGCCTTTAACGCACCTAGAACTCCCTGAGACCCTGAAGAATACCCCTGGCATGGAAATGAGCCCTCAACATCCTCTGGACTATCGCTGACATTCCTTGGAATACCATTCAAACCTCCTAAGACTACTCCACCGATCCGTTTCCATGAGCCCACCTTCACCCCACAGATAAGTTTTTCATCTGCACTAAATACAATTGACTTCCATAACCATTAACATAACTCAAATATAATTTTCCTAAATCAAAGGATTGAGTATATTTTTTTGTTTTATGGATGAAGAATGAAAGCTTGATTTACGGAATACAAAATACAACAACGCAACTACTAAAGCGAAAACTGTATGCGATTCGATAAAACTGCTGGGAACTAGAGAAAAATATTCCAGAGAGATAGTAGCAAAGCCCGAAATAGGTAAACTGTGGCCTCAAATTGTGCATATAAAGTAGTTGACGTAGAAGACAGCGAATCAAAAAACGACAGAGCAAATAATAGATTCATGTTAAAAACATGATGTTCAATCTAACACTAAAAAACTTTATTAGCCTTCAATGATTTACCTGATAGCCTTAAGCACGTGATGAGCGTGATCTCCCTGAACGGATAACAATTTTACAACCTTTCCACCAAAACCCGAACGGAAGGCATTCCCTGACGACACGTGTGTACGGTACCCCCAACGAAGCGTCGAAAACCGAAATCTAGCGGTAAAACTTGATACTTTCAACTCCTTGAATTCTTCTGCACCTCTCAGGTAAATAGCTTCGCTTAAAACACGGGAATAACGACCGAGCGCACCACGTATCCGCCGTATAGATCTAGTGGACCTCAATCTCCCGGTTTGTCTTGCAACCGCCTGACATGTGAGCTCCTTCCACGCATCTCCATCCTCCAGGGAGGGAGAGAGATACTGAGATATTTACAACTCAATTAATTTACACCTTCACAGCAGCTCTTCTCGGATATGTGTTGCCTCCGAGCAGCCGGTTCCATCGGAACAACGACGATGGACGCACCACCGCACCGCATCGCACCCCACCACGAGGAATACCGGGAACACACTCAAATGAAACCGTAGAACTCCATCCACATCGGCGGTTGATGGGGACCGGCGAATAATGATGCCACCCACGCAGCTGCGCCGAACGAAAATCGTCGCGCAAATCTTACCTTCGGGGCACCAAAGCGGACAATTTATGAACTATAGCCAAGCGTGGTCGGTCGGTCGCTCGGTGTGTTGTTGGTCGTCGATGCGCTGCGCACTGCACAGTGCATAGAGACGTCCGGAGAGAGAAATTGCATTTCGCGCGCATTCATACCGCGGCAACTCGATGTGTCGCCCCATTAGGAAGGGTGTAAATTGGGTGGAGATCGAGATAAGTTATGGAAACACCACGGTGGCGGCGGCGGCAGAGTGAGAACCGATCGGGAAGGTTTGCAAGCTTTGTATCATTTGTCAATCCTAGAGCGTCCATTCGAGTGTTGTTGTATGTTGGAACACCCTTCGGGGAATGTTGATTTTGATATGATTTCAAATTGGGCCATTTATCAATCCGCTAGAGGTTCGCGTGGAGTTACTTTGTCTCGATGCGCAGTGCCTGAATAGCGTGGGAAGGTTGTTGACTTGCTCTAGCCTTGGGTTTGGTGTGGGTGCATGCTGGAAAGCGTTGTATCTTAATCCATCGATCATAGCTACACTGAAAAGCTTAATATAAAGTGTTTCAGTCATAGCAAAGTAGTATTTCCCAGGTACTCCAGGAGAGTATGCAGGGATTATTTCAGAAAATGATGTAGGGATTATTGTTCATGAATCCCTCCAGAACAGTTCCAAGAATTTCTTTCAAGAATCCTCGGTGTTTCCAGAGTTTCTCCAGAGATTCATTCTAAAAAAACTCTAGGGTTTGCTTAAGAAATTCTTTCATAGATTCTTCCAAGAATTGCTCTAATATGTTTTTGTGCAATTTTTGGATGAAGTTCTGAAGAGGTTTCGCAGGATATTTCGGGATAGAATAAAACGCCGCCTAGAAGAACCGGATTGCTATTCTCAATAATCACGAAAATTCATCCAGAAACTCAAAGCTTTCCGTAACGGTTTTGTGCCACGAGCCGAAATATCGAGAGATAAGGACGGGAGCCTCTAATTAGACGGACGTGAGGTAGCTGAAAGATGAAAGCAACACTTTGATGAGTACCTGAGTGGAGTGGAAAACTTAGACACGGGAGACCAAGGCTTCTTTGCCTTGAATTTAAGTCAAACATTTCAATAGGTCCTATCTGCATTGGAGAGGCTCTCTTTGTTCACTTTCTCTTTCAATTATTGCAATGTAATGGTACACTTTTCAACTATTTTTGTAGTACAAATCAAAAGACGATTGTTTTGACCATCGTTCAATGCATGGAGACAATCATAATACAAATAAACAGCTGAGATATTAACGAAAGAGAGGGAAACCAAAGAGAGCCTCTCTTCTGCAGATAGGACCTTTAGACATGTTTGGCCTGAATTCGTTGTTGTCTGTAGAAGTGGACGAATATGATCCAATTCACATGCTAAGGTATGCTTAGGATGTCATTCACCAGTTAAAAACTAACAAAGCTGCTTTATGAGACGAGGATGGTATCGATAGTAGTAAGTCTTAGACGTTTCGTGGCACTGAGACGACGATCAGGATTAAGAAAAAAAACATTGGCTTCTTCAGGTAGTGTGATTGAAATTCTTCCTGGGATTCCTCAGGAAGTTATATCTGGGATTCTTCCAGGTGTTTTTTCTGACATTTCTTGAGAGGTTTCAATCAGGATTTCTTCATGCACAGATTGAAATCCCAAAATCTCAAAATGAGGGATCCTAAAAAAAATCCCAGAAAAAGCTTTTTGAGAAATTCTTGGAAAATCTCCAGGAATTCCAGAAAGAACTCTAAAAGGAATCACAGAAATAATTGATGAAGTAATCTCAGAAGGTAGTCCTAGAGGAAATCAAAAACAAATTTCTATGAAATCCCAGAAGGACTTACTTACTTACTTGAAATAGTTCCTTCGGGGATTCCTTCTTTTGAAATTCTGAGGATTCCTCCAGGTGTTCCTTCACGTGTTATTTACGAAGTCCTTACTAGAGTTTTCAGAGTTTTCCTCTAAGATAAATCAAGAGTTCCTGCTCGAACTTCTAGAAGTTCCGTCTGATTTTCTTCAAGGTATAAATTCTGGTATTTCTTGTTTTGAGGATTCTTCTTGCCTTTCTCGTACACTCAGTGTACTGGAAAGGCTATATGTTCACTCCGAAAACGACTTTTTGAAAGAAGGAGGATAAAGTTACATATACCAATCAACTCAGCTCGACAAATTGAGATGTTGACTGTATGTGTATGCGGCCGCCGGCCAAAAGTGACCCTCACGACGTCGCCGAGCAAAATATAGTCGGCGCACAGGTCTAGGTGGTCAGAATCATGAGATAAACCTTGCCAAAGTACTTTGTTTTTAATGCACACTGGCGCCACATAGCGGTAGAATTAAGCATCAAACTTACCACCATTTAATAGCCATAGATCTTCTGATCAACTTTGCTGAAGACACGTACTTTCTATGAGGTCAGAACCATGAGATAAACCATGTCAAAGTACTTCGTTTTAATGGCACACTAGCGCCACATAGCGGCGGAATTCCTTACCAAATATTCCAGCGTTTGAGGGCCATAACCCGCTGCGCAACTTACATCAACCGATTTTAATGACCGATGGTTCATTCGACGCGGAATCAGCTCCCATTGTTCCCTGATGGTTCAGATCGGTCCAGCCGTTTCGGAGTTAAGGCCATTAGGTGTTCCGGAACGGTACCTCAGAAGGGGGCCTGATATGAAAATGTTACAAACCCATGCATGCGACACATTAAATCGCGCATTTTTCGATCACCTGACGAACGATAAGCAGGAAAATAGTCTCATACCATATCTGCACCGGCATTGTTTCGGAACCGAGTCCAGGTGTCACGCCGGAAGTGGCCAAACATAAAAGTGTACCTATACCAAACCTATGCATGCGACATATCAAACCGCGGGTTTTTCGATAACCTGATGAACGGTAAGCATATCTGAAAATGGTATTGTTCCGGGAACCGGTTCCGGGTGCCCCGCCGGAAATGGCCAAACTTAAAAAGGACCCAACCCATGCTTGCGACATATCAAATTGCGCCTTTTTCGATATCCTGATGAACAATAAGCAAGAAAATAGGCTTAGACTATATTAGAATCTACCGATAGTGCTCCGGGAGCAATTCTGGGTGTCCCATCGGAAGTGATCAAATGCAACATATCATATGCGACATATCAAATGGCTTTTTAAGTAACCTATAGAACGGTTAACGAGAACCTGATGAACGGCAAGCAGGAAAATAGTCTCAGACCATATCTGATCCGGTAGTGTCTCTGAATCAGTTCCGGGTGTCCCACCAGAAGTGATCAAATGTATAAGGGAACCAAACCCACATGACACATCAAATCGGAACTCTTTCGATAACCTGCTGAATGGTAAACAAGTAAATAGGTCACATTATAGACTACAGTAGTGTTACAAAACCGGTTCCTGGCGTTCCACCGGATATGATGAAATGTAAAAGTAAATCATATTCATGTATGTGACATATCAAACTGCGACTTTTCACTTGATGGAAGAAAATGAACTCAAACTGTATATGACACCACTTTTAGTGTTTGCGAATACCTGCTGTGTTATAGAACCGGTTCATGGTGCACCGCTAAAATTACGTGCGGGAAAGTTTTCACACTTGGCAAAGCGTGTACTGAACGCTTAAGGAAGTCAAGTATATTTCCATTACGAAATTCCTGAATTGTAAATATACAATAGAATGGATCAACGTTCCATTTTCATTTTATTGCATTTCTCTCATGAGGAAGTCAAGTTTTGTAGAGAAGGTCTAACAATAAAATAATGCCCAGGGTGTACAGAAAAAATTAACTTTGTCGAATACCGTTAAGTGATTTGATGCTTGTGAAAAAAGTCATACCTTAGCTTGTGACTATCGTATTCTCATTGATCGGTCTTCGATGGTAGTGAAGGTTGTCAGCAGGCGACTAATAAGACTGATTTTATTTGTACAATAAATGCAATCATTAACTTTTCCAATTCCATTCTCGAATTATGGTTGTTCTAAATCTTGTCTAGTAGAAGAAGTAGATTTGTGCCAAACGCGTACAGTCCGTTGCGAAACTAGACAAACCAAATAAGTCATATACCAACAACAACTCGACAAGACAGTTACAGTTAGACGAAACACAAGACCAAAAACGAAAAATGAATTACCCCTGACGATGACACAAAACACCAGTGTCGAAACGTCGAGCAAATAATAAATCTCGTTTTACCTACATTAGAAGTCTGCGTAGCCGTTTAAATTGTAGATATAAATCGATACTCCAGAAGATCTAATTCTAGTATTACCATGATTCAAGAACACTTCCGCTTACGTCAATGGAGATATCATGAATACTTATTTGACGAGAAAGGCACTATCACCGCTAGGTGGATTAATCTGAGTTTTTTTTAGATCCCTCCAGAACGTATTCCTAAGATGCCTTCAGAAATTCCCTCACCGGTTTCTCCTGCAATTCCTCCTAGGATTGCATTTTCTTCCAAGATTGACCAGGAATTGCTTCTGAGATTTCTCCAGATTTCTGTCTTTGATTTACCCAAAAGTTCCTTCAGTAATTCTTCGAGGAATTCCTTCTGGGATTCATCCAGAAGCTCCCTCTGAGATTGCTCCAGGAGTTTTTTCTGGGATTCCTTGCTGGGCGTACCTTTTGCGATTCCTCTAAGAGTTTCTCGTAGGTTCTTCTTGGAACTCCTTCAGGAAATTTTCATGGACCTCCGTTGAAAATCCCAAAAGAAGTTCCTCTAAGTTTCCCTCAGGATTTACTCTAGGTTTGGCCTGTGACTTGATCCATTGAATTAATAAAACTATGCCTTGCTTACCGTACACGGAACCGCCAAACTACCCAAAATTGAGTTCTTTTGACGCAATCCCATAGTTCCACCCAATAAGCCAAATTTGAGTAAATCGATTAAACTCACACTAGGTAAATTGCCTTTACCTCCAGCAAAAAAATATACTTAAGAGTAGGTAAATTCAACCCAAGACCCCCCCCCCCCCTCATTCAACCCAAATTTGAGTATACCTACATTTACTCAAAATTGGCTTATTGGGCTCAAGGACCCCCATTGGGTAGACGCATCTCTGTTTTTGACAACATCGGTGGGGGAAAGAGGGAAAACAACCTAATTTTGGGTAACTAGTTTATTCGATATACTCAGCTTTGAGTAAAATCGACCCAAAAATTAGGTAGTTTGATTTCTCCGTGTAGACCTCCGTGATGCAGTAATTTATCCAATCGTCAATCCTAATAAAGACACTTTCCATTTTATTCATCCACCTGCCAGTTTGGTCGCACCCACAACCCACAAGCTGGAGCCCGTCCTAACATTATAAATATTGTTATTGCCAACACAAGTCTCACATTTCAATTAGCGGATTATGAGTCATCGTACGGCGCGACCCACCATCACCACCGTAGTCGTCCGTCATCGTCCATCAGGTTAGGACGCGCCACATGGACGATGCGCTGACGCTGAGCCGACGACGATAGCAGTACCAGGAATAACGACTGCCGGCCGCCGCGACCCGCAAAAAATGAATTCTTATTAAGACCCGCGCTTATGACTTGCGGGCCGCCGCCGCGCCGCGCTGCGATAATTATGTTGTAAAATGAGAACTCCACTCTAAACAATTCGACCAGCCCAGCCGGGGGAATGGATCTCTCCTAACGTTTACTAATGATTTAATTGCCATTCGGTTTATTATATTCGCTGGTGGTTCGGGTTGTTGATATTTTTTTCGTCTTCTCAGTGCGTCTCAGCTTCCTACGAACCGGGCGAAATCCGCGCGCGACTCCGACGGGTTCAGCGATCCGTCGCATGCAAAGTGAACGCAAAGAACGCGACAAACTCACGACTTGGGTGGTCCCGCCATCAACCGGCGAACCCAACGACTTCAACGACGACGACGACTACGGCGGTGGATGCTGGAGAGTATCAGTTTGCTCTCCAGCGCAGCAGTTCCAGCTACAGTGGCATTCTTTTTCCTTTTGTTGTTGATATTTTTGCTCGCTGGTTCGGTCACGATTATCCAAATGAAGAGACTTTTTGATGGATTCATTAGTCTCCTACGGTATGACGGATGCTACGGGCGAGGCGGCAGATTGAGGGGGGTTTATGTCAAGTGCGGTTTCCGGTTTTATTTTTGCGCTTTCCTAATGGACTGGACTGCGGATTGTGGAGTGTGTAGATTTGGAAAAGACAATCCGTCACATTTAGCGTTCATCGTTGTTGCATTCGGCCACATTTATGGAAAAAAGGTTTAGAGTTTCAGCAAAAATGAATGTCGTGTAAATGATATGATGGCAGAGCTGTTGATATCTGCCTAATGACACAGTTTTTTTTTATTTAGTTTTTCATCAATCCTATGAAAGTCTAATAATAAAATGCACCCAAATTTTCTGTGACCTACAGGGGATAGACAAAATGATCGGGACAGGCAAAATTTTCACTTTTCTAAAAATGTTCAATTAGCTGTAACTTTTCGAAAAGTGCATCAAATGTTCTCAAATTTTTACTGTAAGTTCATCGAATAGTTGTGTATCAGTGGACAGAATTTGGAAATGATCGGGCTATTCTGCACGAAGTCATAAGCATTTTAGAAAAAGGTAGAATTATCTGATAGCCAAATTGGAGCTGTAACATCTCTGGATTCAATGAACTGAATGCAATGAAATCTTGTCCATTTATGACTTATATAATGAGCTCTGAAAAACGTTTGACTAAACTTGAAATTATTAACAAGAGAAAAAGTTATAGCGATTTCATTAATTTTATGATGGTTTAGTAAATTGGTCTATTTTTAATATGCGTCCCATTACTTTTTCAATGAACTGCCGCATATGTTGTTACCTTTTTCAACACATATCTGTATTTAAGACAATCAAAGGGAATTTAAATGAACTGTAATTTTGAAACGATGTTGAAATTTAAGAAAATTTGGTATTTTTTTAGAAAAATAATCTAATCGTTAAAATTTTCTTCCGTGTTCAGAATTTAAAGTTATGTCAAAAAAATTTCAAAGCTTATTATATAAGTCATAAATGGTCAAAATTTAATTGCATTCGGTTTATTGAATCCGAAGATATAACAGCTCAAAGTAGTCTATCGGATAATTGTACCTTTTTGTTAGAATTTTTAAAACCTCGTGCAGAATAGTTCGATCTTTTCCAAATTTTGTCCACTGATACACAAATAGTTGGTCAACTTGCAGTGAAAATTTGAGAATACTTGATGCACTTTTCGAAAAGTTACAGCTATTTGAAATTTTTTTGAGAAGGCAAAATTTTGCTGTCCCGATCATTTTGTCTATCCCCTGTAGATTCGATTCTACATTTTCCCAAGGGTTATTAAAGGGTACTATTGCTACCAAAGATCAAAGGGAGCGCCCATAAATGACACCGACTTTTTACTCCTCCTCCCCCTTCGTTGTTAGACGTGTGCGCCGCCGTCGCCGACGTTTTTTCCACGCCGCCGCTGCCAGTTAAGCTGACCCGGCTCGCCACTGTTCATATGTTTTTCAAGTCGCCGAACAATTTTTCCCACGTTGATGTGAAAACGACAAAGATCTTTTTTCTCGACAGCACTTTACACATACAGACATACACTTTACAAATGTAATTTGTACACTTTTTTTTTTATTAATGTTTGTATTATTTTCCTTGAGATCTTTTATGAATCTTTTGCAATATGTTCTCAGTTTGCTGTTAATGATTTCTTACTATGACTCTTTGAAGGTCCTCGCTTCATTTTTTACCATTCATTTTCGCTTATCCATGATGGATGATGCGGTTTCTCATCCTACTAAATTTTCAATATAATGCATTATAATGCAGCGATTTTTTCAAGAATTCTTGTCTTCTTCAGAAATTCTTCTAGAGGAACCTTCAAAAACTTCACCAAGAATTCTTCAAGAAAACCTTGCTTGAGAAATTCCTTCAGGAATTCTTTCAGAAACTTTACCGGGGTTCAGGATATTATCTTAGAATTCTAGACATTCTTACAGCGATTTTTTCTTGAAAAATGCAAAACTGTGGAATTATTTAAGATATTTCTCCAGATATTTAAAAACCTCCAAAAGTTTTAAATGGATGCCTTAGTTTTCTCCTTATGTTTTCTAATGAATTTTATAAGCGAGCCTTATATAGGTTCCTATTTAAATGGCTCCATTGAGTTATTCGAAAGCCCATCAATAACGTTACGCATTAATTGTCCATTTCCATTCCCTTCCCCTTAATGGCATTTTTTTTGTATGAGACCTCTGAAATTTGTGTATGGGGTTGTCGCACTTTGCTGAGCCTCCTCTTTCCTCTCAAAGCGTCACTCTTCAGGGGTTCCTCCAAAAATATCTCCGGAATTTCTTCAGGCATTTCTCTAGGGATTCTTCCAGTATTTTTCCAGAAAATCGTCCAGCGGTTTCTTAAAAAAATCTTCCAGGAATTCCTCCAGTCATGAGTACGGATAAGTGTCTACCAAGTGAGTAAGACTGATACAGCCTTAGCTCACGAGAATAAACACCAGCACCTGCTCGACCTTCGAGAAGGGAGCCATCAGTGTAACATACGATGCCGTATGAAATACTTCTCTCCAGATATCCAGATCTCCACTCTTCCCGAGAAGGGAATTTAGTGGAAAATGTGCCGTCATTGTCCGAAGGCCATAAAGCTTTCTTGATTCTGAACTCAATATGAGGTGTCCAGGAAAGCTTGGAATCAAGAATGACTCCAACGTACTTTACCTGTTCAATCACATCGATTTCAGAATCAATGAGACGCAAAGGTCGAACGCCATTACGGTTTCGCCTTTCCATAAAAAGAACAATAGATGTTTTACTCGGATTAACCGAAAGGCCATATTGGCGACACCAACCCTCAACTACCTGAAGGGCGCTTTGCATCAGGTCGAAAAGTGTGGTGATACACATATCAACTAACAATGCTAGGTAGTCGTCGGCAAAACCATAAGTAGGAAAACCGCTATTATTGAGTTGCCTCAATAGCGTATCTGCTACGAGATTCCACAAAAGCGGTGATAAGACTCCCCCTTGGGGGCATCCACAAACACTCAATTTCCTAATCGCCGCTTGACGCAATGTCGCGAAGAGATGTCGGTTTTTGAGCATTTGGTGAATCCAATTGGAAATCATTGGAGATATACCATGACCCCATGCGGCTTCCAATATGGCATCGAAAGGCACGTTGTCAAAGGCACCCTCGATGTCTAAGAAAACACCCAAGCAGGAATGCTTTTGAGCGAATGCCTTCTCGATATCGTAAACAACTTTGTGTAAAAGAGTCACAGTGGACTTTCCAGATTGGTAAGCATGTTGGTTCACATGAAGAGGCACATTGGCCAGATAAACATCACGGATGTGATGATCGACAATGCGTTCTAAGCATTTCAGAAGAAAAGAGGTCAAACTGATAGGTCTGAAGCTCTTTGCTTCTTCATACGACGCACGACCCACTTTCGGAATAAACTTTACAGTAATATCCCGCCAGGATTTGGGAATACACCCTGTAGCAAAATTGCAAACAAGTAGTTGTTTCAAAACATGTTTGAAATGATCAAATCCCTTCTGAAGCAAAATAGGATAAATCCCATCTGCCCCGGGAGATTTGAAAGGAGCAAAGCTATTAAGTGCCCATTCAATCGATTCTAAAGTTATGATACTCCGAGCCGAAGCTAAAGTTCATCCGAAGATGTAATATCCACACATCCGGGGAAGTGTGTACTGAATAAACATTCCAAAACTTCCTCATCAGAGGAAGTGAAATCAGCATTGGCAAACGAAGTTCGTTCACTTGAAAATCCTTAGATTTTGCAAGGATTTTGTTCAATCGACTGGCTTCACTCAGACTGGAAACATTTGTACAAAGGTTTTTCCAGCCGGATCGTTCAGCAGACCGAAGAGCTTTCTGGTAGGCCTTGCGAGCCGACCTGAAAGCCTCCGATCCAGCCGAACGTCGTCTGTTCCAACTCTTTCTACACTGTTTCCTGAGCTTCGCCAGATCGGAGTTCCACCAAGGGGTTCCTCTTGTGGTCTTCACAGACCGCAGAGGGCAGGCTTCTTCAAAAGCTTCCATGATGAAGGCCGTTATAGTATCAATGGCATAATCTAAATCACTTGGAGTGCCATGAAATTTGGCTGCAACCAAATCGGTAAAGATATCCCAGTTGGTTGACCGGGGATCCCTGAAACGCAAAGTTTGCGAAGTAACATTCACATGTTCAAACAAGATGTAGCGATGGTCAGATAAAGATTCTTCATCTGACACATGCCAATTGGTCAGCTCATGACTAATTCTGCTAGAGCAAAGCGTTGTGTCTAACACTTCCTCTCTACCAGATACCATGAAGGTTGGGCGGTTGCCTATGTTAAGTAATCCAAGATCTGTACTACTTAAGTATTCCATCAAACTAGAGCCTCTCAAATCGATGTCTGAGCTGCCCCAGATGATATGGTGAGCATTAGCATCACTGCCAACTATTAGCGGAAGGCGTTTTGAAGTACAGTATGCGATGACTTGTTTGAAAGCATCCGTAGGGGATGGTTCATCATGCGGTAAATAAACCGAACAATAGACTTATTTCCTGTTGAGGATTCCAACAGATACATTAATTGTGATAGTTCATACATCTCTGGTGGTTAGTTCAGAGATGAGTGTAGCAACTATTGTTCTGTGAACAAGCACACAGGCTCGAGGCATGACACGTGAGTTTGCCATTTCATGTTTACTGAAAGTAGCAAACATCGAGTTCACAAGGTTTCCTAGATAGAAATTCCCATTACGAAAGTAAGGTTCTTGGACTAAGGCCACTTGGGTTGTACCATTTTGCATAAGTCTGCTTAGATTGATTGTTGCTGTTCTTTTATGCTGAAGATTGATCTGAGCTATCCTAACCGTAGTCACTACTCAAACTAGGTAAGACACTGGATTCCTCCAGAAGCTCCTTCGAGGATTCCCTCAGGAGTTCCTTAACGAATACCTCCTGAAGCTCCTTCTGGAATTCCTCTTAAATTTTCCAGTATTGACCAGAAGTTGTTTCTGGGAATTATTCAATAGTTCCTTCAAAGATTCGTCCTTCTGGAAATTTCAATCGTGATTTATTCCGGAATTCACTCCTTCCATTTCTGGATTTCTTCAAGAGTCTTCTAGGATTTTTTAAAGGATTTTTTTTCTGAGATTCCTCCTTTGAAAACTCCGAGTTTTCTCCAAGATTTCCTTCCGGAATTCTTCTAGCATTTATTCCTGGATTCCTCAAAGATTTCCATCTGTAATTCCTAAGAGAGTACCTTCTGAGATTTCTCAGGAAGTCCCTTCTCAGATTTCTCCAATATTTCTTTCTGGGATTGATCCAGATCTTTCCTGGATTTTCACAAGAATTTTGGGGTGGGGTTTTTCATTAGCTCTTATCGAGAACTGCTGGAGGAATTCTTAAAACAGAAAATCCTATGAAACTTCCAGGATAATCAAAACAGAAAGTTCTTGTGGATTTCCAGATTAAAATCCTGGAAGAACACCAGAATAACTGCTGGAGTAATTTCAGCAGGAGCTCCTGGGGATCCCTCGAAAAAACCTCTAGAGAAATCTTAGAAAGAAATAAGAAACAGAAATCTTAGAAAAATATGTAAAATAAACGAAATTTATGAGCTCAAAACTTGAAGTTAAAAAAAACGACTTGAAGAACATTTCAAGTTTTCTGATATGTTTTGTAAAAATAGTCGAAGTTTGGTTAAAAATATAAAAATGGGTGGTCGTTGTGGTGCAACATTGTAAAAATCATTAAAAACTGATATTTTTAAAAAAATTTAATTTGGTTTGGAGATTTTTTTTCCTGAAATCTTGAACCAATATTTTTTTTCTTTTGTGAAAAAGTATTAAAAACTGGTCAATTGGTTCAAAGGTAATGACGGTTCAAAAAAAAAAATGTGAAAGGGGGGGGGGGGGGTTAGAATCAAAGGAATGCAAGTGACAAGAAACCACTTTCGAGTAAATGAGGTTTTTTGGAGTTTCAAAATCGACCCAATT